>NC_069507.1:278730530-278923030 GCF_027579735.1 Bombina bombina
TCCCACCCTCTGTCTCTCTCACTCCTTCCCACCCTCTGTCTCTCTCTCTCTTTCTCTCCCTCCAACCCTCTGTCTCTCTCTTTTTTTTCTGCCTCCCACTCGCTGTCTCACTTTCTCTCACCCTCTGTCTGTCTCTCTCTCTCTCCCTCTCACCCTCTGTCTCTCTCTCCCTCCCACCCTCTGTCTCTCTCTCTTTCTCTCCCTCCCACCCTCTATCTCTCTTTCCCTCCCACCCTCTGTCTCTCTCTCTCCCTCCCACCCTCTGTCTCTCTCTCTTTCTCTCCCTCCAACCCTCTGTCTCTCTTTTTTTTCTGCCTCCCACTCGCTGTCTCACTTTCTCTCACCCTCTGTCTGTCTCTCCCTCCCACCCTCTGTCTCTCTCTCTTTCTCTCCCTCCCACCCTCTATCTCTCTTTCCCTTTATCTGTCTGTTTCATCCTCCTCTCATCTCTGCTTGTCTCTCTCTCTCTCCCTCCCACCCGCTGTCTCTCTGCCTCTCCCTCCCACCCTCTGTCTCTCTCTCTCTCCCTCCCACCCGCTGTCTCTCTCTCTGGCTCTCTCTCTCCCTCCCACCCTCTGTCTCTCTCTCTTTCTCTCCCTCCCACCCTCTGTCTCTCTCTCTTTCTCTCCCTCCCACCCTCATTCTCTCTTTCCCTTTATCTCTTTCATCCTCCTCTCATCTCTGCTTGTCTCTCTCTCACAGGTGTGTGACGCAGAGTGGCATCATTACGCGCTCAGTCTTGAGTTTCCTACAGTCTCTCTGTATGTGGATGGAGTAACATATGACCCTGCTCTTATTCACGACAATGGCGCACTTACGCCTCCGAGGCACCAAGCTCGTCTGATGATAGGCGGCTGTTGGGCAGGTGAGGATGAAGCACGAGAGAGAATCAAAAGGTGTGGGGAGGTGGGGGAGATGATATGGCTGTCAGGTAAAGACAAAATCACTGTCCTCTCCTTCACATTAGTTTGCTAAAAGTAAACTTTATATTCTGCTCAGCTGGTTTATGGCTTCTGATACATTAGAATTACTAGAATCAGACATGAAATATAACACTCGGATATACTGGGCTCTATATGAACAAGGGGCTAGATTAAAAGTGGAGTGCTATTTTGTGCTCCCGCTCTCAAGCTAACTTTGGTAGACGGAGGTTTTTTGCCTACATCGGATTGTGTTCGTATTACAAGTTGAAAGTAAAAGTTTGTGTCCGCTCCTTATCACCTCCCTCACTCTCAAGTGCATAACTGACATAGGAAGAATAACTTTATAGCAAGTGCCAAGCAAGCTAGGGTTAAATTATTAACCCTTCACCATCTGTATAGCAGGACACTACAATGTACATTAGTTTATATAGATATTACACAGTCTGATATTAATATAAAATCTAATAATGTTATAGTATTAACCTTTCAGTGTCTGTATAGCAGGACACTACAATGCACACTAGGTTATATAGATATTACACAGCCTGATATTAATATATAATCTAATAATGTTATATTATTAACCCTTCAGCCTCTGTATAGCAGGACACCACAATGTACATTAGTTTATATAGATATTACACAGTCTGATATTAATATAAAATCTAATAATGTTATAGTATTAACCCTTCAGCGCCTGTATAGCAGGACACTACAATGCACACTAGTTTATATAGATGTTACACAGCCTGATATTAATATATATACAAAAAGATACAATATACAGTGCTAGATGGAAAATAACACTTAAATGTAACAACAAGAACTGATACTCTCCTTTTAGATAAGACCGCAGCCTTCTTACAGTCTCTCCTCTGTGACTGTTTTATACAAGTGGAAAAATGGCAAATAGATGGCGCTGGTCTGTACAGTGATGTTTCTCTATATGGCGAAGAGAAAAAGGGCTTGAGGTGTGTGTAGGATCCAATTAATATAAGTGCAGTATACTCACTCCATAAGTAGTGGGAGTTCAGCTGCGATGTAATGTGTCTCCAGAGTGATGTAGTTCCCCCAGAATAGTTTCAGAATCTCTCAAGAACCTGTTAATAGGTCTGCAAGCAAATGAAGACTCAAAATGACCAAAGGTGTCCAGTAAATCAAGAAAAAACAAAATAGTAACTTACTCCATAAATAGGAGAATCCGGGTTGTCTCAGCAAAGAAGAATATCAACAGTCTTCCAACTTTGATAAAAAGATATTTATTTAAGCTCAACGCGTTTCAACTTTTAGCAAGTCTTTCTCAAGAGCAATATAAAATCAATAAAAGCAAGTAGCTTTTATTGATCATACACAGCTACTTGCTTTTATTGATTTTATATTGCTCTTGAGAAAGACTTGCTAAAAGTTGAAACGCGTTGAGCTTAAATAAATATCTTTTTATCAAAGTTGGAAGACTGTTGATATTCTTCTTTGCTGAGACAACCCGGATTCTCCTATTTATGGAGTAAGTTACTATTTTGTTTTTTCTTGATTTACTGGACACCTTTGGTCATTTTGAGTCTTCATTTGCTTGCAGACCTATTAACAGGTTCTTGAGAGATTCTGAAACTATTCTGGGGGAACTACATCACTCTGGAGACACATTACATCGCAGCTGAACTCCCACTACTTATGGAGTGAGTATACTGCACTTATATTAATTGGATCCTACACACACCTCAAGCCCTTTTTCTCTTCGCCATATAGAGAAACATCACTGTACAGACCAGCGCCATCTATTTGCCATTTTTCCACTGATATTAATATATAATCTAATAATGTTATACTATTAACCCTTCAGCATCTGTATAGCAGGACATTACAATGCACACTAGTTTATTTAGATGTTACACAGCCTGATATTAATATCTAATCTAATAATGTTATATTATTAACCCTTCAGCATCTGTATAGCAGGAAATTACAATGCACACTAGTTTATATAGATGTTACACAGCCTGATATTAATATATAATCTTATAATGTTATATTATTAACCCTTCAGCATCTGTATAGCAGGACACTACAGTGCACACTAGTTTATATAGATGTTACACAGCCTGATATTAATCTATAATCTAATAATGTTATATTACTAACCCTTCAGCATCTGTATAGCAGGACCCTACAATGCACACTAGTTTATATAGATGTTACACAGCCTGATATTAATATATAATCTAATAATGTTATATTATTAACCCTTCAGCGTCTGTATAGCAGGACACTACAATGCACACTAGTTTATATAGATGTTACACAGCCTGATATTAATCTATAATCTAATAATGTTATATTATTAACCCTTCAGCATCTGTATAGCAGGACACTACAATGCACACTAGTTTATATAGATGTTACACAGCCTGATATTAATATATAATCTAATAATGTTATAGTATTAACCCTTCAGCATCTGTATAGCAGGACACCACAATGCACACTAGTTTATATAGATGTTACACAGCCTGATATTAATATATAATCTTATAATGTTATATTATTAACCCTTCAGCATCTGTATAGCAGGACACTACATTGCACACTAGTTTATATAGCTGTTACACAGCCTGATATTAATATATAATCTAATAATGTTATATTATTAACCCTTCAGCATCTGTATAGCAGGACAGTACAATGCACACTAGTTTATATAGATATTACACAGTCTGATATTAATCTATAATCTAATAATGTTATATTATTAACCCTTCAGCATCTGTATAGCAGGACACTACAGTGCACACTAGTTTATATAGATGTTACACAGCCTGATATTAATATATCATCTAATAATGTTATATTATTAACCCTTCAGCCTCTGTATAGCAGGACACTACACTGCACACTAGTTTATATAGATGTTACACTGCCTGATATTAATATATCATCTAATAATGTTATATTATTAACCCTTCAGCATCTGTATAGCAGGACACCACAATGCACACTAGTTTATATAGATGTTACACAGCCTGATATTAATATATAATCTAATAATGTTTTATTATTAACCCTTCAGCCTCTGTATAGCAGGACACTACACTGCACACTAGTTTATATAGATGTTACATAGCCTGATATTAATATATAATCTAATAATGTTATATTATTAACCCTTCAGCATCTGTATAGCAGGACATTACAATGCACACTAGTTTATATAGATGTTACACAGCCTGATATTAATATATAATCTAATAATGTTATATTATTAACCCTTCAGCATCTGTATAGCAGGACACTACAATGCACACTAGTTTATTTAGATGTTACACAGCATGATATTAATATATAATCTAATAATGTTATATTATTAACCCTTCAGCATCTGTATAGCAGGAAACTACAGTGCACACTAGTTTATATAGATGTTACACAGCCTGATATTAATATATAATCTAATAATGTTATATTATTAACCCTTCAGCATCTGTATTGCAGGACACTACAATGCACATTAGTTTATATAGATGTTACACAGCCTGATATTAATATATAATCTAATAATGTTATATTATTAACCCTTCAGCATCTGTATAGCAGGACACTACACTGCACACTAGTTTATATAGATGTTACACAGCCTGATATTAATATATAATCTAATAATGTTATACTATTAACCCTTCAGACTCTGTATAGCAGGACACCACAATGCACACTAGTTTATATAGATGTTACACAGCCTGATATTAATATATAATCTAATAATGTTATATTATTAACCCTTTATCATCTGTATAGCAAGACACTACATTGCACACTAGTTTATATAGATGTTACACAGCCTGATATTAATATATAATCTAATAATGTTATTAACCCTTCAGCGTCTGTATAGCAGGACACTACAATGCACACTAGTTTATATAGATGTTACACAGCCTGATATTAATATATAATCTAATAATGTTATAGTATTAACCCTTCAGCATCTGTATAGCAGGGCACTACATTGCACACTAGTTTATATAGATGTTACACAGCCTGATATTAACCCCTTAAGGACCAGCGACGTACCCTGTATGTCACTGGCCTTTTTTTGGGACTTGATTGTTTTATAGCGTGGTCTTGCCACCAGCGTTGAGACTGCTCTATTCCACAAAGCCTGCTGGAGGGAGGGTATTAATAGCGTCTTCTTGCTAGACTTGTGCTTTTATGTTCTGACCCTTAACGACCAGTGACATACAGGGTACATTGTGGTCATTAAGGGGTTAATATATAATCTAATAATGTTATATTATTAACCCTTCAGCATCTGTACAGCAGGACACTACATTGCACACTAATTTATATAGATGTTACACAGAGTGATATTAATATATAATCTAATAATGTTATATTATTAACCCTTCAGCATCTGTATAACAGGACACTATAGTGCACACTAGTTTATATAGATGTTACACAGCCTGATATTAATATATAATCTAATAATGTTATATTATTAACCCTTCAGCATCTGTATAGCAGGACACTACAATGCACACTAGTTTATATAGATGTTACACAGCCTGATATTAATATATAATCTAATAATGTTATAGTATTAACCCTTCAGCATCTGTATAGCAGGACACCACAATGCACACTAGTTTATATAGATGTTACACAGTCTGATATTAATATATAATCTAATAATGTTATATTATTAACCATTCAGCATCTGTATAACAGGAAACTACATTGCACACTAGTTTATATAGATGTTACACAGCCTGATATTAATATATAATCTAATAATGTTATATTATTAACCCTTCAGCATCTGTATAGCAGGACACTACAATGCACACTAGTTTATATAGATGTTACACAGCCTGATATTTATATATAATCTAATAATGTTATATTATTAACCATTCAGCATCTGTATAGCAGGACACTACAGTGCACACTAGTTTATATAGCTGTTACACAGCCTGATATTAATACATAATCTAATAATGTTATATTATTAACCCTTCAGCATCTGTATAGCAGGGCACTACATTGCACACTAGTTTATATATATGTTACACAGCCTGATATTAATATATAATCTAATAATGTTATATTATTAACCCTTCAGCATCTGTATAGCAGGACACTATAGTGCACACTAGTTTATATAGATGTTACACAGCCTGATATTAATATATAATCTAATAATGTTATATTATTAACCCTTCAGCATCTGTATAGCAGGACACCACAATGCACACTAGTTTATATAGATGTTACACAGCCTGATATTAATACATAATCTAATAATGTTATATTATTAACCCTTCAGCATCTGTATAGCAGGGCACTACAATGCACACTAGTTTATATAGATGTTACACAGTCTGATATTAATATATAATCTAATAATGTTATAGTATTAACCCTTCCGCATCTGTATAGCAGGACACTACAATGCACACTAGTTTATATAGATGTTACACAGCCTGATATTAATATATAATCTAATAATGTTATATTATTAACCCTTCAGCATCTGTATAGCAGGACACTACAATGCACACTAGTTTATATAGATGTTACACAGCCTGATATTAATATATAATCTAATAATGTTATATTATTAACCCTTCAGCATCTGTATAGCAGGACACTACAATGTACACTAGTTTATATAGATGTTACACAGCCTGATATTAATATATAATCTAATAATGTTATATTATTAACCCTTCAGCATCTGTATAGCAGGACACTACAATGCACACTAGTTTATATAGATGTTACACAGCCTGATATTAATATATAATCTAATAATGTTATATTATTAACCATTCAGCATCTGTATAGCAGGACACTACAGTGCACACTAGTTTATATAGATGTTACACAGCCTGATATTAATATATAATCTAATAATGTTATAGTATTAACCCTTCAGCATCTGTATAGCAGGACACTACAATGCACACTAGTTTATATAGATGTTACACAGCCTGATATTAATATATAATCTAATAATGTTATATTATTAACCCTTCAGCATCTGTATAGCAGGACACTACAATGCACACTAGTTTATATAGATGTTACATAGCCTGATATTAAAATATAATCTAATAATGTTATATTATTAACTCTTCAGCATCTGTATAGCAGGACACTACACTGCACACTAGTTTTTATAGATGTTACACAGCCTGATATTAATATATAATCTAATAATGTTATATTATTAACCCTTCAGCATCTGTATAGCAGGACATTACAATGCACACTAGTTTATATAGATGTTACACAGCCTGATATTAATATATAATCTAATAATGTTATATTATTAACCCTTCAGCATCTGTATAGCAGGACACTACACTGCACACTAGTTTATATAGCTGTTACACAGCCTGATATTAATATATAATCTAATAATGTTATATTATTAACCCTTTATCATCTGTATAGCAAGACACTACAATGCACACTAGTTTATAAAAAAAAAATAAGTTTACAGAAAATAAAAAATCAAATTATCAAATTTTACAAAATTTAACCTAATCCCTATGAAAATAAAAAAGCCCCCCCCCACCCCCCAAAATAAAGAACCTAACACTAAAAAAAACTAAACTACCCATTGCCCTGAAAAGGGCATTTGTTTGGGCATTTTCCTTTAAAGGGCATTTTGCTCTTTTACTGCCCATCCCTGATCTAATTAAAACAAACCCCCCCAAAAAAACCTTTAAAAAACCCAAGTCTACCCCCCAGGTTGGTATTCACGGTTGCTGAAGTCCGGCGGAGAAGGTTGTGTCCCATGCGGTATTATATATCTCATGGCTCCCCTTATCCCTCCCTGGTATTATATATCTCATGGCTCCCCTTACCCCTCCCTGGTATTATATATCACATGGCTCTCCCTTACACCTCCCTGGTATTATATATCACATGGCTCCCCCTTACCCCTCCCTGGTATTATATATCACATGGCTCCCCTTATCCCTCCCTGGTATTATATATCACATGGCTCCCCTTATCCCTCCCTGGTATTATATATCACATGGCTCCCCTTATCCCTCCCTGGTATTATATATCTCATGGCTCCCCTTACCCCTCCCTGGTATTATATATCACATGGCTCTCCCTTACACCTCCCTGGTATTATATATCACATGGCTCCCCTTATCCCTCCCTGGTATTATATATCACATGGCTCCCCTTATCCCTCCCTGGTATTATATATCTCATGGCTCCCCTTACCCCTCCCTGGTATTATATATCACATGGCTCTCCCTTACCCCTCCCTGGTATTATATATCACATGGCTCCCCTTACCCCTCCCTGGTATTATATATCACATGGCTCCCCCTTACCCCTCACTGGTATTATATATCACATGGCTCCCTTTACCCCTCCCTGGTATTATATATCACATGGCTCCCTTTACCCCTCCCTGGTATTATATATCACATGGCTCTCCCTTACCCCTCCCTGGTATTATATATCACATGGCTCTCCCTTACCCCTCCCTGGTATTATATATCACATTGCTCCCTTTACCCCTCCCTGGTATTATATATCACATGGCTCCCCTTACCCCTCCCTGGTATTATATATCACATGGCTCCCTTTACCCCTCCCTGGTATTATATATCTCATGGCTCCCCTTTACCCCTCCCTGGTATTATATATCTCATGGCTCCCCTTTACCCCTCCCTGGTATTATATATCACATGGCTCTCCCTTACACCTCCCTGGTATTATATATCACATGGCTCTCCCTTACACCTCCCTGGTATTATATATCACATGGCTCTCCCTTACTCCTCCCTGGTATTATATATCACATGGCTCTCCCTTACACCTCCCTGGTATTATATGTCACATGGCTCCCCTTACTCCTCCCTGGTATTATATATCACATGGCTCCCCCTTACCCCTCCCTGGTATTATATATCACATGGCTCCCCTTACTCCTCCCTGGTATTATATATCACATTGCTCCCCCTTACACCTCCCTGGTATTATATATCACATGGCTCCCCTTACACCTCACTGGTATTATATATCACATTGCTCCCCTTACTCCTCCCTGGTATTATATATCACATTGCTCCCCCTTACTCCTCCCTGGTATTATATATCACATGGCTCTCCCTTACACCTCGCTGGTATTATATATCACATTGCTCCCCCTTACTCCTCGCTGGTATTATATATCACATGGCTCTCCCTTACACCTCGCTGGTATTATATATCACATGGCTCCCCTTACCCCTCCCTGGTATTATATATCACATGGCTCCCCCTTACCCCTCCCTGGTATTATATATCACATGGCTCCCCCTTACCCCTCACTGGTATTATATATCACATGGCTCTCCTTACCCCTCCCTGGTATTATATATCACAGGGCTCCCTTTACCCCTCCCTGGTATTATATATCACATGGCTCTCCTTACCCCTCCCTGGTATTATATATCACAGGGCTCCCTTTACCCTTCCCTGGTATTATATATCACATGGCTCCCCCTTACCCCTCACTGGTATTATATATCACATGTCTCCCCCTTACCCCTCACTGGTATTATATATCTCATGGCTCCCCTTACACCTCACTGGTATTATATATCACATGGCTCCCCCTTACACCTCCCTGGTATTATATATCACATTGCTCCCCCTTACTCCTCCCTGGTATTATATATCAAATGGCTCCCCTTACCCCTCCCTGGTATTATATATCACATTGCTCCCCCTTACCCCTCCCTGGTATTATATATCTCATTGCTCCCCTTACTCCTCCCTGGTATTATATATCACATGGCTCCCCTTACTCCTCCCTGGTATTATATATCACATGGCTCTCCCTTACCCCTCCCTGGTATTATATATCACATGGCTCCCCTTACTCCTCCCTGGTATTATATATCACATGGCTCTCCCTTACCCCTCCCTGGTATTATATATCACATGGCTCCCCCTTACCCCTCCCTGGTATTATATATCACATGGCTCCCCCTTACCCCTCCCTGGTATTATATATCACATGGCTCCCCCTTACCCCTCACTGGTATTATATATCACATGGCTCTCCTTACCCCTCCCTGGTATTATATATCACAGGGCTCCCTTTACCCCTCCCTGGTATTATATATCACATGGCTCTCCTTACCCCTCCCTGGTATTATATATCACAGGGCTCCCTTTACCCTTCCCTGGTATTATATATCACATGGCTCCCCCTTACCCCTCACTGGTATTATATATCACATGTCTCCCCCTTACCCCTCACTGGTATTATATATCTCATGGCTCCCCTTACACCTCACTGGTATTATATATCACATGGCTCCCCCTTACACCTCCCTGGTATTATATATCACATTGCTCCCCCTTACTCCTCCCTGGTATTATATATCACATGGCTCCCCTTACCCCTCCCTGGTATTATATATCACATTGCTCCCCCTTACCCCTCCCTGGTATTATATATCTCATGGCTCCCCTTACTCCTCCCTGGTATTATATATCACATGGCTCCCCTTACTCCTCCCTGGTATTATATATCACATGGCTCTCCCTTACCCGTCCCTGGTATTATATATCTCATGGCTCCCCTTACTCCTCCCTGGTATTATATATCACATGGCTCTCCCTTACACCTCCCTGGTATTATATATCACATGGCTCCCCTTACTCCTCCCTGGTATTATATATCACATGGCTCTCCCTTACCCGTCCCTGGTATTATATATCTCATGGCTCCCCTTACTCCTCCCTGGTATTATATATCACATGGCTCTCCCTTACCCGTCCCTGGTATTATATATCACATGGCTCCCCTTACTCCTCCCTGGTATTATATATCACATGGCTCTCCCTTACCCCTCCCTGGTATTATATATCACATGGCTCCCCCTTACCCCTCCCTGGTATTATATATCACATGGCTCCCCTTACTCCTCCCTGGTATTATATATCACATGGCTCTCCCTTACCCCTCCCTGGTATTATATATCACATGGCTCCCCCTTACCCCTCCTTGGTATTATATATCACATGGCTCCCCCTTACACCTCCCTGGAATTATATATCACATGGCTCCCCTTACCCCTCCCTGGTATTATATATCACATGGCTCCCCCTTACACCTCCCTGGTATTATATATCACATGGCTCCCCCTTACACCTCCCTGGTATTATATATCACATGGCTCTCCCTTACACCTCCCTGGTATTATATATCTCATGGCTCCCCTTACCCCTCCCTGGTATTATATATCACATGGCTTCCCCTTACTCCTCCCTGGTATTATATATCTCATGGCTCCCCTTACCCCTCCCTGGTATTATATATCACATGGCTCTCCCTTACACCTCCCTGGTATTATATATCTCATGGCTCCCCTTACCCCTCCCCGGTATTATATATCACATTGCTCCCCCTTACTCCTCCCTGGTATTATATATCTCATGGCTCCCCTTACCCCTCCCTGGTATTATATATCTCATGGCTCCCCCTTACTCCTCCCTGGTATTATATATCTCATGGCTCCCCTTACACCTCCCTGGTATTATATATCACATGGCTTACCCTTACCCCTCACTGGTATTATATATCTCATGGCTCCCCTTACTCCTCCCTGGTATTATATATCCCATGGCTCCCCTTACCCCTCCCTGGTATTATATATCTCATGGCTCCCCCTTACACCTCCCTGGTATTATATATCACATGGCTCTCCCTTACACCTCCCTGGTATTATATATCACATGGCTCCCCCTTACCCCTCCCTGGTATTATATATCTCATTGCTCCCCCTTACTCCTCCCTGGTATTATATATCACATTGCTCCCCCTTACTCCTCCCTGGTATTATGTATCTCATGGCTCCCCTTACCCCTCCCTGGTATTATATATAACATGGCTTACCCTTACCCCTCCCTGGTATTATATATCTCATGGCTCCCCCTTACCCCTCCCTGGTATTATATATCTCATGGCTCCCCCTTACTCCTCCCTGGTATTATATATCTCATGGCTCCCCCTTACCCCTCCCTGGTATTATATATCACATGGCTTACCCTTACCCCTCCCTGGTATTATATATCTCATGGCTCCCCCTTACTCCTCCCTGGTATTATATATCTCATGGCTCCCCCTTACCCCTCCCTGGTATTATATATCACATTGCTCCCCCTTACTCCTCCCTGGTATTATATATCTCATGGCTCCCCCTTACTCCTCCCTGGTATTATATATCACATGGCTCTCCCTTACCCCTCACTGGTATTATATATCACATTGCTCCCCCTTACTCCTCCCTGGTATTATATATCACATGGCTCCCCTTACTCCTCCCTGGTATTATATATCACATGGCTCTCCCTTACCCCTCACTGGTATTATATATCACATGGCTTACCCTTACCCCTCGCTGGTATTATATATCACATGGCTTCCCCTTACCCCTCACTTGTATTATATATCACATGGCTCCCCCTTACTCCTCCCTGGTATTATATATGACATGGCTCCCCTTACTCCTCCCTGGTATTATATATCACATGGCTCTCCCTTACCCCTCACTGGTATTATATATCACATGGCTTCCCCTTACCCCTCACTTGTATTATATATCACATGGCTCCCCCTTACCCCTCACTGGTATTATATATCACATGGCTCCCCTTACCCCTCCCTGGTATTATATATCTCATGGCTCCCCTTACTCCTCCCTGGTATTATATATGTCATGGCTCCCCTTACACCTCCCTGGTATTATATATCACATTGCTCCCCCTTACTCCTCCCTGGTATTATATATCTCATGGCTCCCCCTTACCCCTCCCTGGTATTATATATCACATGGCTTCTCCTTACCCCTCCCTGGTATTATATATCACATGGCTCTCCCTTACCCCTCACTGGTATTATATATCACATGGCTTACCCTTACCCCTCGCTGGTATTATATATCACATGGCTTCCCCTTACCCCTCATTTGTATTATATATCACATGGCTCCCCCTTACTCCTCCCTGGTATTATATATCACATGGCTCCCCTTACTCCTCCCTGGTATTATATATCACATGGCTCTCCCTTACCCCTCACTGGTATTATATATCACATGGCTTACCCTTACCCCTCGCTGGTATTATATATCACATGGCTTCCCCTTACCCCTCACTTGTATTATATATCACATGGCTCCCCCTTACCCCTCACTGGTATTATATATCACATGGCTCCCCTTACCCCTCCCTGGTATTATATATCTCATGGCTCCCCTTACTCCTCCCTGGTATTATATATGTCATGGCTCCCCTTACACCTCCCTGGTATTATATATCACATTGCTCCCCCTTACTCCTCCCTGGTATTATATATCTCATGGCTCCCCCTTACCCCTCCCTGGTATTATATATCACATGGCTTCTCCTTACCCCTCCCTGGTATTATATATCACATGGCTCCCCTTACCCCTCCCTGGTATTATATATCACATGGCTTCTCCTTACCCCGCCCTGGTATTATATATCACGTGGCTCCCCTTACTCCTCCCTGGTATTATATATCACATGGCTCTCCCTTACACCTCCCTGGTATTATATATCTCATGGCTCCCCCTTACCCCTCCCTGGTATTATATATCACATGGCTCCCCCTTACACCTCCCTGGTATTATATATCTCATGGCTCCCCCTTACCCCTCCCTGGTATTATATATCACATGGCTCCCCTTACTCCTCCCTGGTATTATATATCTCATGGCTCCCCTTACTCCTCCCTGGTATTATATATCTCATGGATCCCCCTTACCCCTCACTGGTATTATATATCACATGGCTCCCCCTTACCCCTCCCTGGTATTATATATCACATGGCTCCCCCTTACCCCTCCCTGGTATTATATATCACATGGCTCCCCCTTACCCCTCCCTGGTATTATATATCACATGGCTCCCCCTTACCCCTCACTGGTATTATATATCACATGGCTTACCCTTACTCCTCCCTGGTATTATATATCTCATGGCTTACCCTTACCCCTCACTAGTATTATATATCACATGGCTCCCCCTTACCCCTCCCTGGTATTATATATCACATGGCTCCCCCTTACCCCTCCCTGGTATTATATATCACATGGCTCACCTTACCCCTCCCTGGTATTACATATCTAATGGCTCCCCTTACCCCTCCCTGGTATTATATATCACATGGCTCCCTTTACCCCTCCCTGGTATTATATATCTCATGGCTCCCTTTACCCCTCCCTGGTATTATATATCTCATGGCTCCCCTTACCCCTCCCTGGCATTATATATCACATGGCTCCCCCTTACCCCTCCCTGGTATTATATATCACATGGCTCTCCCTTATACCTCCCTGGTATTATATATCACATGGCTCCTCTTACCCCTCCCTGGTATTATATATCACATGGCTCCCCTTACCCCTCCCTGGTATTATATATCACATGGCTCTCCCTTACACCTCCCTGGTATTATATATCTCATGGCTCCCCTTACCCCTCCCTGGTATTATATATCACATGGCTCTCCCTTACCCGTCCCTGGTATTATATATCACATGGCTCTCCATTACCCCTCCCTGGTATTATATATCACATGGCTCCCCTTATCCCTCCCTGGTATTATATATCTCATGGCTCCCCTTACCCCTCCCTGGTATTATATATCACATGGCTCTCCCTTACACCTCCCTGGTATTATATATCACATGGCTCCCCTTACCCCTCCCTGGTATTATATATCACATGGCTCTCCCTTACACCTCCCTGGTATTATATATCACATGGCTCCCCCTTACCCCTCCCTGGTATTATATATCACATGGCTCCCCTTACCCCTCCCTGGTATTTTATATATCATGGCTCCCCCTTACACCTCCCTGGTATTACATATTACATGGCACCCCCTTACCTCTCCCAGTGGTATTATATATCTCATGGCTCCCCTTACCCCTCCCTGGTATTATCTATATCATGGCTCCCCTTACCCCTCCCTGGTATTATATATCACATGGCTCCCCTTACCCCTCCCTGGTATTATCTATATCATGGCTCCCCTTACCCCTCCCTGGTATTATATATCACATGGCTCCCCCTTACACCTCCCTGGTATTATTTACAGACATCCCAACTCTCCCTGAAGTTCAGGGAGTCTCCCTGATTTTAATAGCGGCTCCCTGATGCCAGCAAATGGAATGCAATCTCCCTGAAACTCCAAGTACTATGATCCAATGTGGCCCAAATTGCTGGGACGTTATAGAACCCTCAAAGCATCAGTAACCAAAAAGCCCCCACTGGTTTTAATAAAATAAAAAACAAATACTACCTTATTTACTGCACGTAATTAAACATCGTATTCTAAAATATTTAAGCATTCAACAAGCGTACGATCACTGGAAAATAGGTTTGTTGTATGTGGTTGTACAATAAAGCTACTTTTTTTTTAATGTGACTTTAGTGAGAAGTCCCTATCTTATTTGGGTTTCAAGGTGTCCAAAATATAACTGGGGAGGGTGGCGGCGCAGTAGTGGGTGAAGCCACCTCCCTGAAATTAGTTTTTGCAGGTTGGGATGTCTGTATATATCACATGGATCCCCTTTCCCCTTCACTGGTATTATATATCACATGGCTCCCCCTTACCCCTCACTGGTATTATATATCACATGGCTCCCCCTTACCCCTCCCTGGTATTATATATCACATGGCTCCCCCTTACCCCTCACTGGTATTATATATCACATGGCTCCCCCTTACCCCTCCCTGGTATTATATATCACATGGCTCTCCCTTACACCTCCCTGGTATTATATATCACATGGCTCCCCTTACCCCTCCCTGGTATTATATATCACATGGCTCCCACTTACACCTCCCTGGTATTATGTATCACATGGCTCCCCCTTACCCCTTCACTGGTATTATATATCACATGGCTCCCCCTTACCCCTCCCTGGTATTATATATCACATGGCTCTCCCTTACACCTCCCTGGTATTATGTATCACATGGCTCCCCTTACCCCTCCCTGGTATTATATATCACATGGCTCCCCCTTACACCTCCCTGGTATTATATATCACATGGCTCCCCTTACCCCTCCCTGGTATTATATATCACATGGCTCCCCTTACCCCTCCCTGGTATTATATGTCACATGGCTCCCCCTTACACCTCCCTGGTATTATATATCACATGGCTCCCCTTACCCCTCCCTGGTATTATATATATCATGGCTCCCCCTTACCCCTCCCTGGTATTATATATCACATGGCTCTCCCTTACACCTCCCTGGTATTATATATCACATGGCTCCCCTTACCCCTCCCTGGTATTATATATCACATGGCTCTCCCTTACACCTCCCTGGTATTATATATCACATGGCTCCCCTTACCCCTCCCTGGTATTATATATCACATGGCTCTCCCTTACACCTCCCTGGTATTATATATCACATGGCTCCCCTTACCCCTCCCTGGTATTATATATCACATGGCTCCCCTTACTCCTCCCTGGTATTATATATCACATGGCTCCCCCTTACCCCTCACTGGTATTATATATCACATGGCTCCTCCTTACCCCTCCCTGGTATTATATATCACATGGCTCTCCCTTACACCTCCCTGGTATTATATATCACATGGCTCCCCCTTACCCCTCACTGGTATTATATATCACATGGCTCCCCTTTCCCCTTCACTGGTATTATATATCACATGGCTCCCCCTTACCCCTCACTGGTATTATATATCACATGGCTCCCCCTTACCCCTCACTGGTATTATATATCACATGGCTCCCCTTTCCCCTTCACTGGTATTATATATCACATGGCTCCCCTTACTCCTCACTGGTATTATATATCACATGGCTCTCCTTACCCCTCACTGGTATTATATATCACATGGCTCCCCCTTACCCCTCACTGGTATTATATATCACATGGCTCCCCCTTACCCCTCACTGGTATTATATATCACATGGCTCCCCCTTACCCCTCACTGGTATTATATATCACATGGCTCCCCCTTACCCCTCACTGGTATTATATATCACATGGCTCCCCTTTCCCCTTCACTGGTATTATATATCAAATGGCTCCCCCTTACCCCTCCCTGGTATTATATATCAAATGGCTCCCCCTTACACCTCCCTGGTATTATATATCTCATGGCTCCCCTTACCCCTCGCTGGTATTATATGTCACATGGCTCCCCCTTACACCTCCCTGGTATTATATATAACATGGCTCCCCTTACCCCTCCCTGGTATTATATATCACATGGCTCCCCTTACCCCTCCCTGGTATTATATATCTCATGGCTCTCCCTTACACCTCCCTGGTATTATATATAACATGGCTCCCCCTTACCCCTCACTGGTATTATATATCGCATGGCTTCCCCTTACCCCTCCCTGGTATTATATGTCACATGGCTCCCCCTTACACCTCCCTGGTATTATATATCACATGGCTCCCTTTACCCCTCCCTGGTATTATATATCACATGGCTCCCCCTTACACCTCCCTGGTATTATATATCTCATGGCTCTCCCTTACACCTCCCTGGTTTTATATATCACATGGCTCCCTTTACCCCTCCCTGGTATTATATATCACATGGCTCCCTTTACCCCTCCCTGGTATTATATATCACATGGCTCCCCCTTACACCTCCCTGGTATTATATATCTCATGGCTCTCCCTTACACCTCCCTGGTTTTATATATCACAAGGCTCCCTTTACCCCTCCCTGGTATTATATATCACATGGCTCCCCCTTACCCCTCCCTGGTATTATATATCACATGGCTCCCTTTACCCCTCCCTGGTATTATATATCACATGGCTCCCCCTTACACCTCCCTGGTATTATATATCTCATGGCTCTCCCTTACACCTCCCTGGTATTATATATCTCATGGCTCTCCCTTACACCTCCCTGGTATTATATATCTCATGGCTCCCCCTTACTCCTCCCTGGTATTATATATCTCATGGCTCCCCTTACCCCTCCATGGTATTATATATCACATGGCTCTCCCTTACCCCTCACTGGTATTATATATCACATGGCTTACCCTTACCCCTCCCTGGTATTATATATCACATGGCTCTCCCTTACCCCTCACTGGTATTATATATCTCATGGCTCCCCTTACCCCTCCCTGGTATTATATATCACATGGCTCCCCCTTACCCCTCGCTGGTATTATATGTCACATGGCTCCCCTTTACACCTCCCTGGTATTATATATAACATGGCTCCCCCTTACCCCTCGCTGGTATTATATGTCACATGGCTCCCCCTTACACCTCCCTGGTATTATATATCACATAGCTCCCCCCCTTACCCCTCGCTGGTATTATATGTCACATGGCTTCCCCTTACATGACACCTGTCTACACACTTAAATTTAACAAAAGATCAAAGATAACGTTTCAGAAAAAAGCACATACAGAAAACTGTGAGTCAATCCAGAGCCACAGTGACCTCTGTGGTGGGAGTACTGCACTGCACACAATATTAAACTAAATACAAGCTGAACTGAACATGGGACATATTTAAGAGACAGGGACGGAAAAACAGGACAGTTGACAACCCTCACTATGCTAAAATAATTATTTATTAAACCAGGACACTAACATGTTAATTAATGTGAAGTGTAAACGTAACAATAAGACATACAAAGAGCCAAGATCTGCTGAACCAAAAAGATTAAATAGGTCTCTATAATTTAGGGTTCTTATATAGAAGAGAATCCTGTGATAAAATGCTCAAGCGTTTTGGTAGATTGGAACATGGCTGCTGTGTTGTGTTTGCTGTTTACAAAGTTCTAATCTGCTTCAAAAAAACAAAATAACCGAGTTTTCTAATCACCAGAAGAGACCCTCAGTCCCAATAGCAGAAACCTCAATAAGAAGGGTCATGGGGGGGGGGGGGGGGGGGGGGGGGGCAGGGGTGACATTACTTACAGAGTAAAGTAACAACCTCTTGTCATGTTATAACAGATGACAAGACACCAGGAAGAGGCAGCATAGATGTGACAGGTAAGTGTAACACCTACAGACCCCTGTCTTATTACCTACCTCTGTCAGTCACACACAGTGACAGGAATCTTATTACCTATTTTCCCTGTGTAGTTATGTCTCACTAACACCTACAGACCCCTGTCTTATTACCTATTGTCCCTGTGTAGTTATGTCTCACTAACACCTACAGACCCCTGTCTTATTACCTATTGTCCCTGTGTAGTTATGTGTCACTAACACCTACAGACCCGTCAGTCACACATAGTGACAGGAATCTTATTACCTATTGTCCCTGTGTAGTTATGTGTCCCTATACGTTTGGTCCCTAAATGCTCATGTTTACCATTACCAGGGTCTGTTCCCGGGCGTTTCCTGCGTGGCTACATGTCAGGCCTGTCTCTGCGTCTGGGTCCTGTGGATTCCCGGGAGGTGATTGAGTGCCTGTACACGTGTAAGGAGGGTCTCCAGTACACAGACTTTGATAGCCTGGGCAAGGGGATGAAGGTAAATATTAATATTACCGCAACACCTGATATATCCCATCTATTGCCACCTAACCATATCTTCAGACGTGCCCTGGGCATCATACTGGGCTGTGCAAGCCTGGTCAGGGGCTGTGTTTGAAGTGAGGGTACCAGGCATCTTTGAGGAGGGAAATCTTGAGATGATGGGACTTGCACTGAGTGGGCAGGTTGGGAGGGATCCTTGGAGACGAGGAACGTAAAGTGACGTATAGGGCGGTGCCATTGTTCAGATGTTTCCTGCGCTGATTAATCCTGTAAATGAGTACAATATCATTGAATAAGGTCAAGAGATGCAGCGTATCTGGACTCAGGCCCAATTCACTCAAGTTGAATGTCTAGTGAGATCTAAGAGTCTCATCAGTACTATACGTTCCTCAGGAGATGAGCTTCATCAGTACTATATGGTCCTTAGGAGATGAGCTTCATCAGTACTATATGGTCCTTAGGAGATGAGCTTCATCAGTACTATAAGGTTCTCAGGAGATGAGCTTCATCAGTACTATAAGGTCCTCAGGAGATGAGCTTCATCAGTACTATAAGGTCCTCAGGAGATGAGCTTCATCAGTACTATAAGGTCCTCAGGAGATGAGCTTGAGAGGTGTTTCTCTGGGAATGACGCACGTACACAGCAGTGTAGTTTTGTGTCATTTCTACCAATGAGTGATAATCAGACCAAATGTGAGAAATGGCATGAAAGGGACATGAAACCCACAGTTTTTCTTTCATGATTTAGAAAGAGCAGCAATTTTAAACAACTTTCCCATTTACTTCTATTATCTAATTTGGTTCCTTCACTTGATATCCTTTGTTGAAAAGAATATCTAAATAAGCTCAGTAGCTGCTGATTGGTGGCTGCACAGACGCTTTGTGTGATTGGCTCACCCATGTGCATTGCTATTTTTTCAATGAAGGATATTTAAGGAATGAAACAAATTAGATAATATAAATAAACTGTATTCTCTATGTAAATCATGAAAGAGAAACATAAAAGGAAGAATAAAAGGAAGAATTACGTTACACCGGGGGAGGGTGATATCATTATAGTAACAGATACTGCAGGTCACTTGCTATCTGACCGCTGCTCATCTCTAACCGTCCCATAAAAAAGTCACCTTGTGTTTGTCATCACTTTACAAATGGCTGCAGACAAGTTATACATGAGAGAAGTTTATCTTACTGTAGAAATTCACCCAGAAGCCCAATGTTTATTTACTAATAACAGGCAGGGTGGGTTTAAAGAGACCGTGAACACCAGAATTTGTGTTGTTTAAAAAGATAGATAATCCCTTTATTACCCATTCCCTAGTTTTGCATAACACAGTTATAATACTTTTTACCTCTGTGATTACCTTGTATCTAAGCCTCTGCAGACTGCCCCCTTATCTCAGTTCTTTTGACAGACTTGCATTTTAGCCATTCAGTGCTTACTCCTAGGTAACTTCACAGACGTGAGCTCAATGTTATCTATATGACACACATGAACTAACACCCTCTAGTGATGAAAAACTGTCAAAATTCATGCAGCTAAGAGGCAGCCTTCAAGGTCTAAGAAATTAGCATATGAGCCTCCTAGGTTAAGCTTTCAACTAAGAATACCAAGAGAACAAAGAAAAATTGGTGATAAAAGTAAATTGGAAAATTGTTTAAAATTACATGCCCTATTTTAATCATGAATGTTTATTTTGGACTTGACTGTCCCTTTCATTGCAGTTTGGGTATAATCACAGGTTGGGTTTAGTTGCAGGTTTGGTATAATTGCAGGTCGGGTAGAATCATAGGGTGGGTTTAGTCGCTGGTTGGGTATAATCGTAGAGTGGGAATAGTCAATGCTTATAGTGTCATCACTTACATGTGTTTACCCTCTCCAGGTTCATGTGAATCCTGCTCAGTCCCAGCTGTCTCTGGAAGGTGATGATCCTCTGTCCTTCAGCCGAGCTCTGCAGCACGTTGAATATCTCAACTCTCTACAGTTCCCAACCCCAGGAGTGCGGCCCCTGAGGCTACAGACAACAGTTAGGTGAGTGCACGGACCTCCTTGTCACTGTCATATTACCTGTGGCTTTATTTCTCTGTTATGCCGTTTGCCTGGTCGTATCTCTCCTCATCATGTGTCACCAGTGCTGTCACTGTCTCTCCTCATCATGTGTCACCAGCACAGTCACTGTCTCTCCTCATCATGTGTCACCAGCACAGTCACTGTCTCTCCTCATCATGTGTCACCAGCACAGTCACTATCTCTCATCATGTGTCACCAGCACAATCACTCTCTCCTCGTCATGTGTCACCAGCACAGTCACTCTCTCTCATCATGTGTCACCAGCACAGTCACTATCTCTCATCATGTGTCACCAGCACAGTCACTATCTCTCATCATGTGTCACCAGCACAGTCACTGTCTCTCCTCATCATGTGTCACCAGCACAGTCACTATCTCTCCTCATCATGTGTCACCAGCACAGTCACTATCTCTCCTCATCATGTGTCACCAGCACAGTCACTATCTCTCCTCATCATGTGTCACCAGCACTGTCACTATCTCTCCTCATCATGTGTCACCAGCACAATCACTCTCTCCTCATCATGTGTCACCAGCACTGTCACTCTCTCCTCATCATGTGTCACTAGCACAGTCACTGTCTCTCCTCATCATGTGTCACTAGCACAGTCACTATCTCTCCTCATCATGTGTCACCAGCACAGTCACTGTCTCTCCTCATCATGTCACCAGCACAGTCACTGTCTCTTCTCATCATGTATCACCAGCACAATCATTCTCTCCTCATCATGTGTCTCCAGCACAATCACTATCTCTCCTCATCATGTGTCACCAGCACAATCACTATCACTCCTCATCATGTGTCACCAGCACAAGCACTATCTCTCCTCATCATGTGTCACCAGCACAATCACTATCTCTCCTCATGTGTCACCAGCACAGTCACTGCCTCTCCTCATCATGTGTCACCAGCACAGTCACTATCTCTCCTCATCATGTGTCACCAGCACAGTCACTGTCACTCCTCATCATGTGTCACCAGCACAGTCACTATCACTCCTCATCATGTGTCACCAGCACAATCACTATCTCTCCTCATCATGTGTCACCAGCACAGTCACTGTCTCTCCTCATCATGTGTCACCAGCACAGTCACTGCCTCTCCTCATCATGTGTCACCAGCACAGTCACTGCCTCTCCTCATCATGTGTCACCAGCACAGTCACTGCCTCTCCTCATCATGTGTCACCAGCACAGTCACTGTCTCTCCTCATCATGTGTCACCAGCACAGTCACTGCCTCTCCTCATCATGTGTCACCAGCACAGTCACTGTCTCTCCTCATCATGTGTCACCAGCACAGTCACTGTCTCTCCTCATCATGTGTCACCAGCACAGTCACTGTCTCTCCTCATCATGTGTCACCAGCACAGTCACTGTCTCTCCTCATCATGTGTCACCAGCACAGTCACTGTGTCTCCTCATCATGTGTCACCAGCACAGTCACTGTCTCTCCTCATCATGTGTCACCAGCACAGTCACTGTCTCTCCTCATCATGTGTCACCAGTGCTGTCACTGTCTCTCCTCATCATGTGTCACCAGCGCTGTCACTGTCTCTCTTCATCATGTGTCGCCAGCGCTGTCACTGTCTCTCTTCATCATGTTTTACCAGCAGTCACTGTCTCTCCTCATCATGTGTCACCAGCACAGTCACTGTCTCTCCTCATCATGTGTCACCAGCACAGTCACTGTCTCTCCTCATCATGTCACCAGCACAGTCACTGTCTCTCCTCATCATGTGTCACCAGCACAGTCACTATCACTCCTCATCATGTGTCACCAGCACAGTCACTATCACTCCTCATCATGTGTCACCAGCACAGTCACTATCACTCCTCATCATGTGTCACCAGCACAGTCACTATCACTCCTCATCATGTGTCACCAGCACAGTCACTATCACTCCTCATCATGTGTCACCAGCACAGTCACTATCACTCCTCATCATGTGTCACCAGCACAGTCACTATCACTCCTCATCATGTGTCACCAGCACAGTCACTGTCTCTCCTCATCATGTCACGAGCACAGTCACTGTCTCTCCTCATCATGTGTCACCAGCACAATCACTATCTCTCCTCATCATGTGTCACCAGCACAGTCACTATTACTCCTCATCATGTGTCACCAGCACAGTCACTATCACTCCTCATCATGTGTCGCCAGCACAGTCACTGTCTCTCCTCATCATGTCATGAGCACAGTCACTGTCTCTCCTCATCATGTGTCACCAGCACAATCACTATCTCTCCTCATCATGTGTCACCAGCACAGTCACTGCCTCTCCTCATCATGTGTCACCAGCACAGTCACTGTCTCTCCTCATCATGTGTCACCAGCACAGTCACTGTCTCTCCTCATCATGTGTCACCAGCACAGTCACTGTCTCTCCTCATCATGTGTCACCAGCAGTCACTGTCTCTCCTCATCATGTGTCACCAGCACAGTCACTATCACTCCTCATCATGTGTCACCAGCACAGTCACTATCACTCCTCATCATGTGTCACCAGCACAGTCACTATCACTCCTCATCATGTGTCACCAGCACAGTCACTATCTCTCCTCATCATGTGTCACTGTCTCTCCTCATCATGTCACCAGCACTGTCACTGTCTCATGTGTCACCAGCACAGTCACTATCACTCCTCATCATGTATCACCAGCACAGTCACTATCACTCCTCCTCATGTCACCAGAAGTCACTATCAATCCTCATCATGTGTCACCAGCACAGTCACTATCTCTCCTCATCATGTGTCACTGTCTCTCCTCATCATGTCACCAGCACTGTCACTGTCTCATATGTCACCAGCACTGTCACTGTCTCATGTGTCACCAGCACAGTCACTATCACTCCTCATCATGTATCACCAGCACAGTCACTATCACTCCTCATCATGTATCACCAGCACAGTCACTATCACTCCTCATCATGTATCACCAGCACAGTCACTCCTCATCATGTATCACCAGCACAGTCACTCCTCATCATGTATCACCAGCACAGTCACTCCTCATCATGTATCACCAGCACAGTCACTCCTCATCATGTATCACCAGCACAGTCACTATCACTCCTCATCATGTATCACCAGCACAGTCACTCCTCATCATGTATCACCAGCACAGTCACTATCACTCCTCATGTGTCACCAGAAGTCACTATCACTCCTCATCATGTGTCACTGTCTCATGTGTCACCAGCACTGTCACTCTCTCCTCATGTCACCAGTACTGTCACTTATGTGTCACCAGCGCTGTCTCCTCATCATGTGTCACCAGCCCTGTGACTGTCTCTCCTCATCATGTGTCACCAGCACCGTCTCTCCTCATCTCTTTATCACCAGCACTGTCACTTTATCTCACCAGATGTCTCAGTGATCAAGGATGTCTCTCAGTACCAGATCTGGAAGGGTATCTTGTGGTATTGCAGCCAGATTCTCCACAGGTCGTACTTTCAGGATCTCCTCGCTCTGCACATCCCATCTCAGACTTCCAGGGGCCATTAGGTGTATCCATATTCCCTGACCTAAGGATCACATGCTCAATGTCTCGCCCACTGAACCCCAGCAAGCAGGAGCGAACCCCAAGAGCAGGTACTTCATTACTCTGTAAACATACTTAGACTATAAACGTATTCAGGTAGTATGTTCCAATTGCTACTAAAAGATTGTAATTAACTAAACTAGATTTCTCCCCATTAAATAGTCACAAAATAAATTAGTATTGTGATGGTGCAGGCTGCCTATAGGTCTGAGTGCTCTAGTGTAAAATGTATTTGTCACAGTTTATTCTCTCAAGCCAGGGAAAATCCTTGTTTCAGTGCTGATTTAATGAGAATTACAACTTAAAGGGACATCAAACACTTTTTTCATGATTTAGAGAATACAATTTTAAATAACATTCCAATTTACTTCTATTATCTAACAGTTCTAACTTGCTTCATTCTTTAGCTATATTGTGTTGAAGAAATAGCAATGCACATGGGTGAGCCAATCACGAGGCATTCATATGTAATCACCAATCAGCAGCTACTGAGTCTATCTAGATATGCTTTTCAGCAAAGGATATCAAGAGAATGAAGCACATTAGATAATAGGAGTAAATTAGAAAGTTGTTTAAAATTGCATACTCTTTCTAAATCATGAAAAAAAAAAAATGGGTTTCAAGTCCCTTTAAGTCCTGCACACCACCTGCTGTGGGCACAGAATGAGTAGAATGGCATATCTAACATTCATGCTAAAAAAACATGAGGTAAATAAAAAATCACCTTAATTATTGCCATATAATGTATGGTAAAAAGAGGTTTAGGGTACTGAAGCCAATGATCTTGTATGAACACACAACTATTTAAGATACAAAAACTTTTATTGCCTTTAGAAGGGTTTTAACCAATGGCATCATCAGCTGTCAGGCTGCTTGACAAAACTCTCTTGTTCCCTCTTAGACACGGGGTTAATGTGTTCAGATATAAACTAGTGGATAAAGGAAGGTGATGTGATCAGGAGAAGCATAACAGATGTAGAAGTTGTTTTTATCTTGATATTAGTAGAAATGTGAAGAATGAGAATTACTTAATCTTAAGCATCTAAACAAAAACATCATTTATGTAAGAACTTACCTGATAAATTAATTTCTTTCATATTGGCAAGAGTCGATGAGCTAGTGACGTATGGGATATACAACCCTACCAGGAGGGGCAAAGTTTCCCAAACCTCAAAATGCCTATAAATACACCCCTCACCACACCCACAATTCAGTTTAACGAATAGCCAATAAGAGGGGTGATAAAGAAAGAAGTAAAAAGCATCAACAAAGGAATTTGGAAATAATTGTGCTTTATACAAAAAAAATCATAGCCACCATAAAAAAGGGCGGGCCTCATGGACTCTTGCCAATATGAAAGAAATTAATTTATCAGGTAAGTTCTTACATAAATGATGTTTTGTTTCATGTAATTGGCAAGAGTCCATGAGCTAGTGACGTGGGGGATAGCAATACCCAAGATGTGGAACTCCACACAAGAGTCACTAGAGAGGGAGGGACAAAATAAAAACAGCCATTTGCTGAAAAAAATGAATCCACAACACAAGTTTATTCTCAAAAATAAAAAGACAAACTTAAATCATAAGCAGAAGAATCAAACTGAAACAGCTGCCTGAAGAACCTTCCTACCAAAAACTGCTTCCGAAGAAGCAAATACATCAAAATGGTAGAATTTAGTAAATGTATTCAAAGAAGACCAAGTTGCTGCTTTGCAAATCTGATCAACTGAAGCTTCATTCTTAAAAGTCCAAGAAGTGGAAACTGATCTAGTAGAATGAGCTGTAATTCTGAGCAGGACTTTACCCGACTCCAAATAAGTTTTATGAATCAAAAGCTTAAACCATGATGCCAAAGAAATGGCAGAAGCCTTCTGACCTTTCCTGGAACCAGAAAAGATAACAAAGACTAAAAGTCTTCCTGAAATCTTTAGTGGCTTCAACATAATATTTCAGAGCTCTCACCACATCCAAAGAATGTAAAGCTCTCCAAAGAATTCTTAGGATTAGGACACAAAGAAGGGACAACAATTTCTCTATTAATGTTGTTAGAATTCACAACCTTAGGTAAGAATTTAAATAAAGTCCGCAAAACTGCCTTATCCTGATGAAAAATCAAAAAAGGAGATTCACAAGAAAGAGCAGATAATTCAGAAACTCTTCTAGCAGAAGAGATGGCCAAAAGGGAACACACTTTCCAAGAAAGTACTTTAATGTCCAAAGAATGCATAGGCTCAAATGGATGAACCTGTAAAGCCTGCAAAACCAAATTAAGACTCCAAGGAGGAGAGATTGATTTAATGACAGGCTTGATATGAACCAAAGCCTGAGCAAAACAATGAATATCAGGAAGTTTAGCAATTTTCCTGTAGAATAAAACAGAAAGAGCAGAGATTTGTCCTTTCAAGGAACTTGCAGACAAACCCTTATCCAAACCATCCTGAAGAAACTGTAAAATTCTAGGAATTCTAAAAGAATGCCAAGATAATTTATGAGAAGAACACCATGAAATATGTCTTCCAAACTCGATAATAAATCTTTCTAGAAACAGATTTACGAGCCTGCAACATAGTATTAATCACTGAGTCAGAGAAATCTCTATGACTAAGCGTTCAATTTCCATACCTTCAAATTTAATGATTTGAGATCCTGATGGAAAACCGGACCTTGAGATAGAAGGTCTAGTCTTAATGGAAGTGGCCAAGGTTGGCAACTGGACATCCGAACAAGATCCGCATACCAAAACCTGTGAGACCATGCTGGAGCCACTAGCAGCACAAACTTTTGCTCCATGATGATTTTGGAGATCACTCTTGGAAGAAGAACTAGAGGCGGGAAAATATAAGCAGGTTGATAACACCACGGAAGTGTCAACGCAGCCACTGCTTCTGCCTGAGGATCCCTGGACCTGGACAGGTACCTGGGAAGTTTCTTGTTTAGATGAGATGACATCAGATCTATTTCTGGAAGCCCCCACATCTGAACAATTTGAAAAAACACATCTGGGTGGAGAGGCCATTCTCCCGGATGTAAAGTCTGACGACTGAGATAATCCGCTTCCCATTTGTCTATACTTGGGATATGAACTGCAGAAATAAAACAGGAGCTGGATTCCGCCCAAACAAGTATCCGAGATACTTCTTTCATAGCTTGAGGACTGTGAGTCCCACCCTGATGATTGACATATGCCACAGTTGTAATATTGTCTGTCTGAAAACAAATGAACGGTTCTCTCTTCAACAGAGGCCAAAATTGAAGAGCCCTGAGAATTGCACGGAGTTCCAAAATATTGATTGGTAATCTCGCCTCTTGAGATTTCCAAACCCCTTGTGCTGTCAGAGATCCCCAAACAGCTCCCCAACCTGAAAGACTCGCATCTGTTGTGATCACAGTCCATGTTGGATGAACGAAAGAGGCCCCTAGAATTATACGATGGTGATCTAACCACCAAGTCGAACATTGGGATTTAAGGATATTAATTGTGATATCCTTGTATAATCCCTGCACCATTGGTTCAGCATACAAAGCTGGAGAGGTCTCATATGAAAACGAGCAAAGGGGGTTGCATCCGATGCTGCAGTCATGAGATCTAAAACTTCCATGCACATAGCTACTGAAGGGAATGACTGAGACTGAAGGTTCTGACCGGCTGCAACTAATTTCAAATGTCTCTTGTCTGTTAGAGACAAAGTCATGGACACTGAATCTATCTGGAAACCTAAAAATGTTACCTTTGTCTAAGGAATCAAAGAACTTTTTGGTAAATTGATCCTCCAACCATGTCTTTGAAGAAACAACACTAGTTGATTTGTGTGAGATTCTGCAGAACGTAAAGACTGAGAGAGTACCAAGATATCGTCCAAATAAGGAAACACCGCAATACCCCGCTCTCTGATTACAGAGAGTAGGGCACCGAAAACCTTTGAAAAGATTCTTGGAGCTGTTGCTAGGCCAAATGGAAGAGCAACAAATTGGTAATGCTTGTCTAGAAAAGAGAATCTCAGGAACTGATAGTGATCTGGATGAATCGGAATATGAAGATATGCATCCTGTAAGTCTATTGTAGACATATAATGCCCTTGCTGAACAAAAGGCAGAATAGTCCTTATAGTCACCATTTTGAAAGTTGGTACTCTTACATATCGATTCAAAATCTTTAGATCCAGAACTGGTCTGAATGAATTTTCTTTCTTTGGGACAATGAATAGATTTGAATAAAACCCCAGACCCTGTTCCTGAAATGGAACTGGCATGATTACCCTTGATAACTCCAGGTCTGAAACACACTTCAGGAAAGCCTGAGCCTTTACTGGGTTCGCTGGAATGCGTGAGAGAAAAAAAATCTTCTCACAGGCGGTCTTACTCTGAATCCTATTCTGTACCCCTGAGAGACAATACTGTAAATCCAATGATTTTGGACCAAATTGATTGAAACATCTTTGAAAAATTTTAACCTGCCCCCTACCTGCTGAGCTGGAATGAGGGCTGCACCTTCTTGGGGGCTGGCTTTGATCTCTTAAATGGCTTAGATTTATTCCAATTTGAGGAAGGCTTCCAATTGGAAACAGATTCCTTTGGGGAAGGATTCGATTTCTGTTCCTTATTATGTCAAAAGGAACGAAAACGGTTAGAAGCTTTAGATTTGCCCTTAGGTTTTTTATCCTGAGACAAAAAGACTCCCTTCGCCCCTGTGACAGTTGAAATGAAAATATTTAAAAAAATATTTTTTGGCGCCAAAAACGTCCGGAAACGACACACTCGCATCATAGATGACGTAACCTTGTGAAGGACTCAGCGTCAACTAAGACGACGGAAATGACGAATTTTGCGTCAACGAACGTAACTTTCCGTCAAAAAATCTTGCGTCAAGTATGACGCAATAAACTTTGGCATTTTGCGCCCTCGCGAGCCTAATTCTGCCCACGAATGTAAAAGACAGTCAATTTGAAAAAAAAAAAATATACCCCAGGTGAGAAAATAAATTTCCATAAAAAAGCATTTCCCAGATATGAAACTGACAGTCTGCAAAAAGGAAATATACTGAAAACCTGAATCGTGGCAAATATAAGTACAATACATATATTTAGAACTTTATATAAATGCATAAAGTGCCAAACCATAGCTGAGGTGTCTTAAGTAATGAAAACATACTTACCAAAAGACACCCATCCACATATAGCAGATAGCCAAACCAGTACTAAAACAGTTATCAGTAGAGGTAATGGTAAATTGAGAGTATATCGTTGATCTGAAAAGGGAGGTAGGAGATGAATCTCTACGACCGATAACAGAGAACCTATTAAATAGACCCCCGTTAGGGAAATCATCGTATTCAATAGGTGATACTCCCTTCACGTCCCTCTGACATTCACTGCACTCTGAGAGGAATCGGGCTTCAACAATGCTGAGAAGCGCATATCAACGTAGAAATCTTAGCACAAACTTACTTCAGCACCTCCATAGGAGGCAAAGTTTGTCAAACTGAATTATGGGTGTGGTGAGGGGTGTATTTATAGGCATTTTCATGTTTTGGAAACTTTGCCCCTCCTGGTAGAATTATATATCCCATACGTCACTAGCTCATACGTCACTAGCTCATGGACTCTTGCCAATTACATGAAAGAAATATTCTTAACCTTCAAGTATCAGCTGAGGAGACAGAGATAACCTACTCCCCCCTAGAGGGAACTGAGCATAATAAAGTGTTGAGGTCTATCTATTTACTTGTGGACCTGTTACGAGTTACTATTCCTAACGTTAATCAGGGTATATAACGTAGGTGCAATGTTTTCACCATATCACACGTGTATCTTGTTTTATTTGCCTCACAGGGAATTAAAGGAGCATACAAACTTGTCCACAGCACTGTTATTCTTTAATTACTTTATTTTCTGTTAGGGTACAGACAAAAAATAGCGACGTTTCGAGTGCTACCGCTCTTAATCATGCTAGTTACATTGTATCCAAATTCCACTTTTTAAAACCCTCAGTTTCGCGCCAACGACTAAACATAGTGGCTCTGCTGCCATCTACTGACCAAAAACAGTAATTACACAATAAAAACATTCTCAGTAAAAATGTGAAATGTAACTTATTATATTTGTTTGCTTACACAGAAATGTTAAACTTTATAATGCATTTTTCACTCTAAACATCACATCTTATTATACCAATGTCAAAGGATTACACATCAAATACCAAATTCATTATTTACAAAAATCCATTTTGTATAAAAATTCATCACTTTCAGAAAATTCATCATTTGCAAAAAAATTATCACTTGCAAAAAACAAACATTTTTTTACAAACAAATGGAAAAAATTAATTTCCTGCTAAAAATCAATATCTTCTATAACTCAGAAAGATCTTTTATAGAATTATGTTTTACAAACAGATTTTCTATATATAATGTGATTTGTTACAGTAGGATTTTTTACAGTAGGATTTTTTACAATAGGTTTTACAGAAAAATCGACCGGTCATGCTCTCTATTGAGCCCGTTGGGTGCCATGCTCCCTAATTCAAAAATCCAAAACATTTCCTTTTGTTTTAGGAGCTTTTCCCTGTTACTTCCATTTCTTTGGGGACCCACACTATCAATTATTTGCCATCTTATTTGGCTTATTTATCCCCACATTGTAAGAAGTGATAGGATACATTCTTACACCTTATATTAGAGCGATGCTGGCAAATCCTGTCCTTGATCATTCGGGTAGTTTCCCCTATATAGATCAGGGAACAGGAACATTTTATGAGATAAATCACATATCTTGACTCACATGTGTAATACTCTTATCTCATATTTCTTCCCATTCCTGGGATGATAAAAATATTTCCCTTTTATTATGGAGTTGACAGCTCATGCATCCTAGACAAGGAAAACATCCCTTATTTTTCTTATCCAAAAATGCCTGTCTTTCCTTTTTCTTGGGCCCTACATCTGTAGTAGTGAGTTGGTCTTTCAGATGTTTCACTCTCTTGTAAGCCATTAATGGTGGATTCTTAAATATCTCCATTTCCTTATTGCACTCTCAATATATGCCAGTGTCTCTTTACTATACGTGTAATCTCCTCATTGTTAGAATTAAACTGAGTAACTAAGATCAATCTATCCTCTGGGTTCCCTTTATCTTTCTTTTGTTTGTTGTCCTTTATACTAGATGTATGCTTATCTATGACCGTCCTTGGGTACCCTCTATTGAGAAATTTTTGTTGCATTTCCCTCATCCTTATTTCTTTAGTTACAGTATCCGTGACTATTCTATCAACCCTTAGCAGTTGACTCTTAGGTAAAGAGTTAATTAACCCTCTCGGATGGAAACTTTCATAGTCAAGCAATGTATTTCTGTCTGTCACTTTGCTGTATAGGTCAAACACCAATTTATTCCCCTCTTTTATTACTCTGGTATCCAAGAAGCTCACTGACTCTTCACTCCACTCCATAGAGAATTCTAGATCTTTTATAGCTCCATTAATCTCCTTAAAATCTTCCAGGGACTCTACGCTGCCCCACCATATGCCAAACACGTCGTCTATGAAACGCCACCATGTGGCTCCATATGATCTAAATTTCTCATTTTCATACACGACTCTTTCCTCTATCTCATTCATAAATAAGTTGGCATATGATGTCCCTTTCACTTGAATATACCAATCATCCTGAAAAATTAAATGGTTCCAATAGAGGATAAGCCTCAGTAAATCTTCAATGAATTCAACCTGTATATCCGAACATTTTTTATTTACTTTACAAATCTTTTTCACTATTCCAATTCCAGTCTCATGTTTAATAGCCGTGTAAAGGCTTTTCACATCCATGGTATATAGCAAAAATGTATCAGATTCCAAGCATAACTCCTTGGCTTTATTTAAAAAATCTCCTGTGTCCCTCAAATAAGATGATATTTGTGTAACCTCTGGCTGTAGCAATTTGTCAAGGAATATTGAAATATTTGTCAGAGCTGAATTAATGCTAGAGACTATCGGCCTCCCAGGTGGTCTTACTAAATTCTTATGTACCTTAGGTACGGTGTAAAAAAACATAATTTATGTAAGAACTTACCTGATAAATTCATTTCTTTCATATTAGCAAGAGTCCATGAGCTAGTGACGTATGGGATATACATTCCTACCAGGAGGGGCAAAGTTTCCCAAACCTTAAAATGCCTATAAATACACCCCTCACCACACCCACAATTCAGTTTAACGAATAGCCAAGAAGTGGGGTGATAAGAAAAAAGTGCGAAAGCATATAAAATAAGGAATTGGAATAATTGTGCTTTATACAAAAAAATCATAACCACCACACAAAAAAGGGCAGGCCTCATGGACTCTTGCTAATATGAAAGAAATGAATTTATCAGGTAAGTTCTTACATAAATTATGTTTTCTTTCATGTAATTAGCAAGAGTCCATGAGCTAGTGACGTATGGGATAATGACTACCCAAGATGTGGATCTTTCCACACAAGAGTCACTAGAGAGGGAGGGATAAAATAAAGACAGCCAATTCCTGCTGAAAATAATCCACACCCAAATAAAGTTTAATGAAAAACATAAGCAGAAGATTCAAACTGAAACCGCTGCCTGAAGTACTTTTCTACCAAAAACTGCTTCAGAAGAAGAAAATACATCAAAATGGTAGAATTTGGTAAAAGTATGCAAAGAGGACCAAGTTGCCGCTTTGCAAACCATGATCAACCGAAGCTTCATTCCTAAACGCCCAGGAAGTAGAACTGACCTAGTAGAATGAGCTGTAATCCTCTGAGGCGGAGTTTTACCCGACTCAACATAGGCAAGATGAATTAAAGATTTCAACCAAGATGCCAAAGAAATGGCAGAAGTTTTCTGTCCTTTCTAGAACCGGAAAAAATAAACTAGAAGTCTTTCGAAAAGACTTAGTAGCTTCAACATAATATTTCAAAGCTCTAACAACATCCAAAGAATGCAACGATTTCTCCTTAGAATTCTTAGGATTAGGACATAAGGAAGGAACCACAATGTCTCTACCAATGTAGATGGAATTCACAACTTAGGAAAAAATTCAGAAGAAGTTCGCAACACCGCCTTATCCTGATGAAAAATCAGAAAAGGAGACTCACAAGAAAAAGCAGATAATTCAGAAACTCTTCTGGCAGAAGAGATGGCCAAAAGGAACAAAACTTTCCAAGAAAGTAATTTAATGACCAATGAATGCATAGGTTCAAATGGAGGAGCTTAAAGAGCCCCCAAAACCAAAATCAAACTCCAAAGAGGAGAAATTGACTTAATGACAGGCTTTATACGAACCAAAGCTTGTACAAAACAATGAATATCAGGAAGAAAAGCAACCTTTCTGTGAAAAAGAACAGAAGGAGCAGAGATTTGTCCTTTCAAGGAACTTGCGGACAAACCCTTATCTAAATCATCCTGAAGAAACTGTAATATTCTCGGTATTCTAAAAGAATGCCAAGAAAAATGATGAGAAAAACACCAAGAAATATAAGTCTTCCAGACTCTATAATATATCTCTCTGGATACAGATATACGAGCCTGAAACATAGTATTAATCACAGAGTCAGAGGAACCTCTTGACCAAGAATCAAGCGTTCAATCTCCATACCTTAAAATATAAGGATTTCAGATCCTGATGGAAAAAAGGACCTTGAGACAGAAGGTCTGGTCTTCAACGGAAGAGTCCACGGTTGGCAAGAGGCCATCCGGACAAGATCCGCATACCAAAACCTGTGAGGCCATGCCTGAGCTACCAGCAGAACAAACGAGCATTCCTGCAGAATCTTGGAGATTACTCTTGGAAGAAGAACTAGAGGCGGAAAGATATAGGCAGGATGATACTTCCAAGGAAGTGATAATGCATCCACTGCCTCCGCCTGAGGATCCCGGGATCTGGACAGATACCTGGGAAGTTTCTTGTTTAGATGAAAAGCCATCAGATCTATTTCTGGAAGTTCCCACATTTGAAAAATCTGAAGAAATACCTCTGGGTGAAGAGACCATTCGCCCGGATGCAACGTTTGGCGACTGAGATAATCCGCTTTCCAATTGTCCATACCTGGGATATGAACCGCAGAGATTAGACAGAAGCTGGATTCCGCCCAAACCAAAATTCGAGATACTTCTTTCATAGCCAGAGGACTGTGAGTCCCTCCTTGATGATTGATGTATGCCACAGTTGTGACATTGTCTATCTGAAAACAAATGAACAACTCTCTCTTCAGAAGAGGCCAAAACTGAAGAGCTCTGAAAATTGCACGGAGTTCCAAAATATTGATCGGTAATCTCACCTCCTGAGATTCCCAAACCCCTTGTGCCGTCAGATACTCCCACACAGCTCCTCAACCTGTAAGACTTGCATCTGTTGAGATTATAGTCCAGGTCGGAAGAACAAGAAGCCCCCTATACTAAACGATGGTGATCTGTCCACCATGTCAGAGAGTGTCGTAAAATCGGTTTAAAGATATTAATTGAGATATCTTTGAGTAATCCCTGCACCATTGGTTCAGCATACAGAGCTGAAGAGGTCGCATGTGAAAACGAGCAAAGGAGATCGCATCTGATGCGGTAGTCCTAAGACCCAACATTTCCATGCAGAAGGCTACCAAAGGGAATGATTGAGACTGAAGGTTTTGACAAGCTGATATCAATGTTAAACTTCTCTTGTCTGACAAGGACAGAGTCATAGACACTGAATCTATCTAGAAACCTAAAAAGGTTACCCTTGTCTGAGGAATCAATGAATTGATTGGTAAATTGAACCTCCAACCATGAACTTGCAGAAACAACACAAGTCGATTCGTATGAGATTCTTCGAAAATGAGAAGACTGAGCAAGTACCAAGATATCGTCCAAATAAGGAAATACCAAAACCCTGTTCTCTGATTGCAGAAGAAGGGCACCGAGAACTTTTGAAAAAAATTCTTGGAACTGAGGCTAGGCCAAACGGTAGAGCCAAAAAAACTGGTATTGCTTGTCTAAAAAGAGAATCTCAGACACTAAAAGTGATCTGGATGAATCGGAATATGCAGATACACATCCTGTAAATCTATTGTAGACATATAATGCCCTTGCTAAACAAAAGGCAGGACAGTCCTACAGAAACTGAATGTTGGTATCCTTACATAACGATTCAATATTGATAGATCCAGAACTGATCTGAAGGAATTGACCTTCTTTGGTACAATGAAGAGATAAAATAAAACCCCAGCCCCTGTTCCAGAACTGGAACTGGCATAATTACTCCAGCCAACTCTAGATCTGAAACACATTTCAGAAATGCTGAGCCTTGCTGTGTTAACTGGGACACAGGAAAGAAAAAAATCTCTTAGCAGGAGGCCTTAACTAAAGCCAATTCTGTACCTTTCTGAAACAATGTTCTGAAACCAGAAATTGAGAACGGAATTGATCAAAATATCTTTGAAGAAAACGTAATCTGCCCCATACCAGCTGAGCTGGAATCAGATCCGCACCTTCATGGGTACTTAGGAGCTAGCTATAGATTTTCTATAAGGCTTGGATATATTCCAAACTGGAAATAGTTTCCAAACTGATACTGCTCCTGAGGATGAAGGATCAGGCTTTTGTTCCTTATTGTGAGAAAAGGAACGAAAATGATTATTAGACCTAAATTTACCTTAGATTTTTTATCCTTTGGTAAAAAAGTTCCCTTCCTTCCAGAAACAGTTGAAATAATAATTTATTACCCTGGAAAGAAAAGGAAAGCAAAGTTGACTTAGAAGACATATCAGCAATCCAAGTTTAATCCATAAAGCTTTTCTAGCTAAAATAGCTAGAGACATATATCTGACATCAACTCTAATGATATCAAAAGATGGTATCACCCATAAAATTAATAGCATGGTATAGAATAATAATAATTCTATAAAATTATAATCTGTTACTTGTTGCGCTAAAGCTTCTAACCAAAAAGTTGAGGCTGCAGCAACATCCGCTAAAAATATAGCAGGTCTAAGAAGATTACCTGAACATAAGTAAGCTTTTCTTAGAAAGGATTCAAATTTCCTATCTAAAGGATCCTTAAATGAATTACTATCTGCCGTAGGAATAGTAGCACATTTAGCAGGAGTAGAGACAGCCCCATAACCTTAGGGATTTTGTCCCAAAAAAACTCTAATCTGTCAGATGGCACAGGATATAATTGCTTAAACGTTTAGAAGGAGTAAAAGAATTACCCAAATTATTCCATTCCCTGGAAATTACTTCATAAATAGCATCAGGGAGATTAAACACTTCTGGAATAACTACAGGAGATTTAAAAACCTTATTTAAACGTTTAGATTTTAGTATCAAGAGGACCAGAATCCTCTATTTCTAATGCAATTAAAACTTCTTTAAATAAAGAACGAATAAATTCCATCTTGAACAAATACAGAGATTTATCAGCATCAACCTCTGAGACAGAAACCTCTGAACCAGAAGAACCATTATCAGTATCAGAATGATGATGTTCATTTAAAAATTCATCTGAAAAAAGAGAAGTTTTAAAAGACTTTTATATAAACTAGAAGGGGAAATAACAGACATAGCCTTCTTAATGGATTTAAAAAATAAAATCTCTTATGTTTATCAGGAACACTCTGAAAAATTAGATGTTGACGGAACAGCAACATGTAATGTAACAGTACTAAAGGAAATTTTATCTGCATTAATAAGTTTGTCATGACATGTAATACAAACAACAGCTGGAAAAACAGATACCAAAAATTATAGCAGATACACTTAGCTTGGTAGCTCCAGCAGTAGACAGCGATTTTCCTGTAGTATCTTCTGACTCAGATGCAACGTGAGACATCTTGCAATATGTAAGAGAAAAAACAACATATAAAGCAAAATTGATCAAATTCCTTAAATGACAATTTCAGGAATGGGAAAAAAATGCCAAAGAACAAGCTTCTAGCAACCAGAAGCAATGAAAAAAATAAGACAAATAATGTGGAGACAAAAACGACGCCCTTATTTTTTAGCGCCAAATAAGACGCCCACATTATTTGGCGCCTAAATGCTTTTGGCGCCAAAAATGACGCCACATCCGGAACGCCGACATTTTTGGCGCAAAATAACGTCAAAAAAATGACGCAACTTCCGGCGACACGTATGACGCCGGAAACGGAAAAGAATTTTTGCGCCAAAAAAGTCTGCGCCAAGAATGACGCAATAAAATGAAGCATTTTCAGCCCCCGCGAGCCTAACAGCCCACAGGGAAAAAAGAGTCAAATTTTTGAATGGTAAGAAAAAATAAATAATTACAAATGCATTATCCCAAATATGAAACTGACTGTCTGAAAAATAAGGAATGTTGAACATTCTGAGTCAAGGCAAATAAATGTTTGAATACATATATTTAGAACTTTATAAACAAAGTGCCCAACCATAGCTTAGAGTGTCACAGAAAATAATATATACTTACCCCAGGACACTCATCTACATGTAGTAGAAAGCCAAACCAGTACTGAAACGAGAATCAGTAGAGGTAATGGTATATAAGAGTATATCGTCGATCTGAAAAGGGAGGTAAGAGATGAATCTCTACGACCGATAACAGAGAACCTATGAAAAAGACCCCGTAGAAGGAGATCACTGCATTCAAATAGGCAATACTCTCCTCACATCCCTCTGACATTCACTGCACGCTGAGAGGAAAACCGGGCTCCAACTTGCTGCGGAGCGCATATCAACGTAGAATCTAGCACAAACTTACTTCACCACCTCCATCGGAGGCAAAGTTTGTAAAACTGAATTGTGGGTGTGGTGAGGGGTGTATTTATAGGCATTTTAAGGTTTGGGAAACTTTGCCCCTCCTGGTAGGAATGTATATCCCATACGTCACTAGCTCATGGACTCTTGCTAATTACATGAAAGAAATCAGGTTCTTTGGCTCTTTATTGAATAGATATTCCCTTCATTTCTTATCTATCACTCTATTTTCATATGCTTTATTTAGTAATCTTTCAATTTCTTTCTGTATATTACTTACTGGATTAAAATTTAACCTCTGATAAGTTTCCTTATCCTTTAGCTGACCTTCAATCTCACTGATATAGTATGCTCTATCTAAAACTATAGTCACTCCGCCCTTATCAGCTTGTTTGATGGTCACTTCCCTAGATCTATATTTTAATGTTTTTATTGCTTTATACTCTCCTTTTGTTAAGTTTAATTCTGTTAATTTCTTATTCTTATAATAACCTTTTGACTTCATCTTTTCAGATTTGCATTTCAATTTCTTAACATCATTGCATACCAAATCTATAAATGTATTCACACTATGGTTAGTTAATACAGGGTTAAACACACTTTAAGAATATCTTTAAGAATATCAAAACAGAGTGGAAATTGAAAGAGCTGTCATTGAGAAATAAGTGTGTTTAACCCTGTATTAACTAACCATAGTGTGAATACATTTATAGATCTGGTATGCAATGATGTTGAGAAATTTTTAGATAGAGCATACTATATCAGTGAGATTGAAGGTCAGCTAAAGGATAAGGAAACTTATCAGAGGTTAAATTTTAATGCAGTAAGTAATATACAGAAAGAAATTGAAAGATTACTAAATAAAGCATATGAAAATAGAGTGATAGATAAGAAATTAAGGGAATATCTATTCAATAAAGAGCCAAAGAACCCGATTTTTTACACCGTACCTAAGGTACATAAGAATTTAGTAAGACCACCTGGGAGGCCGATAGTCTCTAGCGTTAATTCAGCTCTGACAAATATTTCAATATTGCTTGACAAATTGTTACAGCCAGAGGTTACACAAATATCATCTTATTTGAGGGACACAGGAGATTTTTTAAATAAAGCCAAGGAGTTATGCTTGGAATCTGATACATTTTTGCTATATACCATGGATGTGAAAAGCCTTTACATGGCTATTAAACACGAGACTGGAATTGGAATAGTGAAAAAGATTTGTAAAGTAAATAAAAAATGTTCGGATATACAGGTTGAATTCATTGAAGATTTACTGAGGCTTATCCTCTATTGGAACCATTTCATTTTTCAGGATGATTGGTATATTCAAGTGAAAGGGACAGCAATGGGGACCAACGTTGCCCCATCATATGCCAACTTATTTATGAATGAGATAGAGGAAAGAGTCGTGTATGAAAATGAGAAATTTAGATCATATGGAGCCACATGATGGCGTTTCATAGACGACGTGTTCGGCATATGGTGGGGCAGCATAGAGTCCCTGGAAGATTTTGTTAAGGAGATTAATGGAGCTATAAAAGATCTAGAATTCTCTATGGAGTGGAGTGAAGAGTCAGTGACCTTCTTGGATACCAGAGTAATAAAAGAGGGGAATAAATTGGTGTTTGACCTATACAGCAAAGTGACAGACAGATATACATTGCTTGACTATGAAAGTTTCCATCTGAGAGGGTTAATTAACTCTTTACCTAAGAGTCAACTGTTAAAGGTTGATAGAATTGTCACAGATACTGTAACTAAAGAAATAAGGATGAGGAAAATGCAACAAAAAATTCTCAATAGAGAGTACCCAAGGACGGTCATAGAAAAACATACATCTAGTATAAAGGACAACAAACAAAAGAAAGATAAAGAGAACCCAGAGGATTGATTGATCTTAGTTACTCAGTTTAATTCTAACAATGAGGAGATTACACGTATAGTAAAGAGACACTGGCATATATTGAAAGAGTGCAATAAGGAAATGGAAATATTTAAGAATCCACCATTAATGGCTTAAAAGAGAGTGAAACATCTGAAAGACCAACTCACTAGTACAGATGTAGGGCCCAAGAAAAAGGAAAGACAGGCATTTTTGAATAAGAAAAAACAATTTATGTAAGAACTTACCTGATAAATTCATTTCTTTCATATTGGCAAGAGTCCATGAGCTAGCGACATATGGGATATACAATCCTACCAGGAGGGGCAAAGTTTCCCAAACCTCAAAATGCCTATAAATACACCCCTCACCACACCCACAATTCAGTTTAATGAATAGCCAAGAAGTGGGGTGATAAGAAAGGAGCGAAAGCATCAACAAGGAATTGGAATAATTGTGCTTTATACAAAAAAATCATAACCACCACAAAAAGGGTGGGCCTCATGGACTCTTGCCAATATGAAAGAAATGAATTTATCAGGTAAGTTCTTACATGAATTATGTTTTCTTTCATGTAATTGGCAAGAGTCCATGAGCTAGTGACGTATGGGATAGCAAATACCCAAGATGTGGAACTCCACGCAAGAGTCACTAGAGAGGGAAGGATAAAAATAAAGACAGCCAATTCCGCTGAAAAAAAATCCACATGCCAAATCAAAAAGTTTTAATCTTATAATGAAAAAAACTGAAATTATAAGCAGAAGAATCAAACTGAAACAGCTGCCTGAAGAACTTTTCTACCAAAAACTGCTTCTGAAGAAGAAAAAACATCAAACTGGTAGAATTTAATAAAAGTATGCAAAGAAGACCAAGTTGCTGCTTTGCAAATCTGATCAACAGAAGCTTCATTCTTAAAAGCCCAGGAAGTAGAAACTGACCTAGTAGAATGAGCCGTAATCCTCTGAGGCGGGGATTTACCCGACTCCAAATAAGCATGATGAATCAAAAGCTTTTTAACCAAGATGCCAAAGAAATGGCAGAAGCCTTCTGACCTTTCCTAGAACCAGAAAAGATAACAAATAGACTAAAAGTCTTTCTGAAATCTTTAGTAGCTTCAACATAATATTTCAAAGCTCTAACCACGTCCAAAGAATGTAAAGATCTTTCCAAAGAATTCTTAGGATTAGGACACAACGAAGGGACAACAATTTCTCTACTAATGTTGTTGGTATTCACAACTTTAGGTAAAAATTTAAAAGAAGTCCGCAAAACCGCCTTATCCTGATGAAAAATCAGAAAAGGAGACTCACAAGAAAGAGCAGATAATTCAGAAACTCTTCTAGCAGAAGAGATAGCCAAAAGGAACAACACTTTCCAAGAAAGTAATTTAATGTCCAGAGAATGCATAGGCTCAAACGGAGGAGCCTGTAAAGCCCTCAATACCAAATTAAGACTCCAAGGAGGAGAAATTGGCTTAATGACAGGCTTGATACGAACCAAAGCCTGTACAAAACAATGAATGTCAGGAAGATTAGCAATTTTTCTGTGAAACAGAACAGAAAGAGCAGAGATTTGTCCTTTCAAGGAACTTGCAGACAAACCCTTATCCAAACCATCCTGAAGAAACTGTAAAATTCTAGGAATTCTAAAAGAATGCCAAGAAATTTTATGAGAAGAACACCATAAAATGTAAGTCTTCCAAACTCGGTAATAAATCTTTCTAGACACAGATTTGCGAGCCTGCAACATAGTATTAATCACTGAGTCAGAGAAACCTCTATGACTAAGCACTAAACGTTCAATCTCCATACCTTCAAATTTAATGATTTGAGATCCTGATGGAAAAATGGACCTTGAGATAGACGGTCTGGCCTTAACGGAAGTGGCCAAGATTGGCAACTGGACATCCGAACAAGATCCGCATACCAAAACCTGTGTGGCCATGCTGGAGCCACCAGCAGTACAAATGAACGCTCCATTATGATTTTGGAAATCACTCTTGGAAGAAGAACTAGAGGCGGAAAGATATAAGCAGGTTGATAATTCCAAGGAATTGACAACGCATCCACTGCTTCCGCCTGAGGATCCCTGGACCTGGACAGATACCTGGGAAGTTTCCTGTTTAGATGAGAAGGCATCAGATCTATTTCTGGAAGCCCCCACATCTGAACAATCTGAAGAAACACATCTGGGTGAAGAGACCATTCTCCCGGATGTAAAGTCTGGCGACTGAGATAATCCGCTCCCCAATTGTCTATACCTGGGATATGGACCACAGAGATTAGACAGGAGCTGGATTCCGCCCATGCAAGTATCCAAGATACTTCTTTCATAGCTTGAGGACTGTGAGTCCCACCTTGATGATTGACATACGCCACGGTTGTGACATTGTCTGTCTGAAAACAAATAAACATTCTCTCTCCAGAAGAGGCCAAAACTGAAGAGCTCTGAGAATCGCACAGAGTTCCAAAATATTGATTGGTAATCTCGCCTCTTGAGATTTCCAAACCCTCTGCGCTGTCAGAGATCCCCAGACAGATCCCCAACCTGAAAGACTTGCATCTGTTGAAATCACAGTCTAGGTTGGACGAACAAAAGAGGCCCCCTGGACCAAACGGTGGTGATCTAACCACCAAGTCAGAGATAGTCGAATATTGGGATTTAAGGATATTAATTGTGATATCTTTGTATAATCCCTGCACCATTGGTTCAGAATACAAAGCTGAAGAGGTCTCATGTGAAAACGAGCAAAGGGGATCGCCTCCGATGCTGAAGCCATGAGACCTAAAACCTCCATGCACATAGCTACTGAAGGGAATGACTGAGACTGAAGGTTCCGACAAGCTGAAACCAATTTCAGACGTCTTTTGTCTGTTAGAGACAAAGTCATGGATACTGAATCTATTTGGAATCCTAAAAAGGTTACCCTTGTCTTTGAAGAAACAACACTAGTCGATTTGTGTGTGATTCTGCAGAATGTAAAGACTGAGCAAGTACCAAGATATCGTCCAAATAAGGAAACACCGCAATACCCCGCTCTCTGATTACAGAGAGTAGGGCACCGAGAACCTTTGAAAAAATCATTGGAGCTGTTGCTAAGCCAAAAGGAAGAGCAACAAATTGGTAATGCTTGTCTAGAAAAGAGAATCTCAGGAACTGATAATGATCTGGATGAATCGGAATATGAAGATAAGCATCCTGTAAGTCTATTGTGGACATATAATGCCCTTGCTGAACAAAAGGCAGAATAGTCCTTATAGTCACCATTTTGAATGTTGGTATTCTTACATAACGATTCAAAATTTTTAGATCCAGAACTGGTCTGAAATAATTCTCTTTCTTTGGAACAATGAACAGATTTGAATAAAACCCCAGACCCCGTTCCAGATATGGAACTGGCACAATTAGCCCGGATAACTCCAGGTCTGAAACACACTTCAGGAAAGCCTGAGCCTTTACTGGGTTCACTGGAATGCGTGAGAGAAAGAAACTTCTCGCAGGCGGTCTTACCTTGAAACCTATTCTGTACCCTTGAGAAACAATGTTCTGAATCCAATGATTTTGGATTGAATTGATCCAAACATCCTTGAAAAATCGAAGTCTGCCCCCTACCAGCTGCGCTGGAATGAGGGCCCCACCTTCATGCGGACTTGGGGGCTGGTTTTGATTTTCTAAAAGGCTTGGATTTATTCCAGACTGGAAAAGGCTTGCAATTGGAAACCGTTCCTTTAGGGGAAGGGTCAGGTTTCTGTTCCTTATTCTGACGAAAGGAACGAAAACGGTTAGCAGCCCTAAATTTACCCTTAGATTTTTTATCCTGAGGCAAAAAGGCTCCCTTCCCCCCAGTGACAGTTGAAATTATAGAATCCAACTGAGAACCAAATAATTTATTACCTTGGAAAGATAGAGATAGCAACGGCCTTAGCATGCTGAGCCGGACAGATAGCTCAGCATGCTAAGGCACTGTGGCTGAGCTCTGTAGCAACCCAAGGGTTGCAGGTTTGAGCCACTCAGCCTTTCATCCTTCCGAGGTCGATAAAATGAGCAGCGCCTTGAGACCCTTACAGGTGATTAGCCACGCTTTACAAGTACCCAATACAATACAACGTTGACTTAGAAGTCATATCCGCATTCCAAGATTTAAGCCATAAAGCTCTTCTAGCTAAAATAGCTAAAATGAAATGAAATTATTAGCATGTTGAATTAGCTTAACAATGCTATACACATTAGAATCTGGTACTTGTTGCGCTAATGTTTCCAACCAAAAAGTTGAAGCTGCAGCAACATCAGCCAAAGAAATAGCAGGCCTAAGAAGACCTGAACATAAATAAGCCTTCCTTAGATAAGATTCAAGCTTCCTATCTAAAGGATCTTTAAAAGAAGTACTATCTGCCGTAGGAATAGTAGTACGCTTAGCAAGAGTAGAGATAGCCCCATCAACTTTGGGGATCTTTTCCCAAAACTCCAATCTATCAGTCGGCAAAGGGTACAGTCTCTTAAACCTTGAAGGAGGAGTAAATGAAGTACCCAGACTATTCCATTCCCTAGAAATTACCTCTGAAATAGCATCAGGAACTGGAAAAACCTCTGGAATAACTACATGAGGTTTAAAAACCGAATTTAAACGTTTACTGGTTTTAATATCAAGAGGACTAGTCTCCTCCATATCTAATGCAATCAACACCTCTTTTAATAAAGAAAGAATATACTCCATTTTAAATAAATATGAAGTTTTGTCAGTGTCAATATCTGAGGCAGAATCTTCTGAACCAGATAGATCCTCATCAGAGATAGATAAATCAGAATGCTGTCGGTCATTTAAAAATTCATCGAATTTATGAGAAGTTTTAAAAGACCTTTTACGTTTATTAGAAGGTGGTATAACAGACAGGGCCTTCTGAATAGAATTAGAAACAAATTATCTCACATTAACAGGAATATACTGAACATTAGATGTTGAAGGAACAACAACAGGTAATGGACTACTACTAATGGAAATATTGTCTCCTTTAGAAAGTTTATCATGACAACTAACACAAACGGAGGAACAGTTACCACAAGTTTACAACAAATGCACTTAAGCTTTGGTAGAACCAACATCAGGCAGCAGCATTCCAGAAGTAGATTCAATACAGGGTCAGATTGAGACATCTTGCAATATGTAATAGAAAAAACAACATAGAAAGCAAAATGATCAATTTCCTTATATGACAGTTTCAGAAATGGGAAAAAATGCAAACAGAATAAGCCTCTGGAAACCAGAAGCAAAAATACATGAAGACTTAAATAATGTCAAAAGTCTGGCGCCAAGTATGACGCCCACAACTGACAAAATATTTTTTGGCGCCAAAAATGTCTGCAACAAACACGAGCGTCATAGATGACGCAACTATGTGAAAATTCTCGGTGCCAACTAAGACGCCGGAAATGACGAAAATACGTCAACAAACGTAATTCTCGCGCCAAAAAAGTCTCGCGCCAAGAATGACGCAATAAATTATAGCATTTTGCGCACCCGCGAGCCTAACAGCCCGCAATTTAGAAAAAAAGTCAATATGAAAAATTTCAGGTAATAATTTTTTTTTTTTTTTTTTTTTTTTTTATATGTGCATTTCCCAAAATGAAACTGACAGTCTGTAAAAAGGAAATATACTGATAAACCTGAATCATGGCAAATATAAGTACAAACATTATATTTAGAACTTTACATTTAAAGTGCCAAACCATAGCCATGGTACATGGTCTAAAAAATAAAACTTACCAGGATAGGCGCAATGACCTAAATATGTATAGCTTAGAGGAGAGAAGGGAAAGAGGTGATATGATAGCAACTTTCAAGTACATTAAAGGGTTTAGTAAAACTGAGGCTGTGGGTATTTTACATAAAATGGAAAATTCAAGAACAAGGGGTCATGAGCTCAAGCTAAAGGGTAGTAGATTCAGGAGTAATTTGAGGAAGCTTCTTTACAGAAAGAGTGATTGATTTATGGAATAAACTTCCTCAAGAGGTAGTAGCAACAAACACTGTGGGGGACTTTAAAAATGCATGGGACAAGCATAAGGCTATCCTACGAACTAGATAAGTTTATACTGTTAGGCAATATCGGGCAGACTTGCTGGGCCTATGGCTCTTATCTGCCGTCAATATCTATGTTTCTATGTTAATAAAGGAAAACATACTTACCAAAAGACACTCATCTACATATAGTAGACAGCCAAACCAGTACTGAAATGGATATCAGTAGAGGTAATAGTATATAAGAGTATATCGTCGATCTGAAAAGGGAGGTAGGAGAAGAAATCTCTACGACCGATAACAGAGAACCTATGAAATAGATCCCCGTTAGGATGACCATTGCATTCAATAGGTGATACTCCCTTCACATCCCTCTGTCATTCACTGCACTCTGAGAGGAACTGGGCTTCAGCCTGCTGAGAAGCGCATATCAACGTAGAAATCTAGCACAAACTTACTTCACCACCTCCATAGGAGGCAAAGTTTGTAAAACTGAATTATGGGTGTGGTGAGGGGTGTATTTATAGGCATTTTGAGGTTTGGGAAACTTTGCCCCTCCTGGTAGGATTGTATATCCCATATGTCACTAGCTCATGGACTCTTGCCAATTACATGAAAGAAATAAGGGATGTTTTCCTTGTCTAGGATGCATGAGCTGTCAACTCCATAATAAAAGGGAAATATTTTTATCATCCCAGGAATGGGAAGAAATATGAGATAAGAGTATTACACATGTGAGTCAAGATATGTGATTTATCTCATAAAATGTTCCTGTTCCCTGATCTATATAGGGGAAACTACCAGAATGATCAAGGACAGGATTTGCCAGCATCGCTCTAATATAAGGTGTAAGAATGTATCCTATCACTTCTTACAATGTGGGCATCAAATAAGCCAAATAAGATGGCAAATAATTGATAGTGTGGGTCCCCAAAGAAATGGAAGTAACAGGGAAAAGCTCCTAAAACAAAAAGGAAATGTTTTGGATTTTTGAATTAGGGAGCATGGCACCCAACGGGCTCAATAGAGAGCATGACCGGTCGATTTTTCTGTAAAACCTATTGTAAAAAATCCTACTGTAACAAATCACATTATATATAGAAAATCTGTTTGTAAAACATAATTCTATAAAAGATCTTTCTGAGTTATAGAAGATATTAATTTTTAGCAGGAAATGAATTTTTCCCAGTTGTTTGTAAAAAAAATGTTTGTTTTTTGCAAGTGATAATTTTTTTACAAATGATGAATTTTCTGAAAGTGATGAATTTTTATACAAAATGGATTTTTGTAAATAATGAATTTGGTATTTGATGTGTAATCCTTTGATATTGGTATAATAAGATGTGATGTTTAGAGTGAAAAATGCATTATAAAGTTTAACATTTCTGTGTAAGCAAACAAATATAATAACAGTTACATTTCACTATGTAATTACTGAGAATGTTTTTATTGTGTAATTACTGTTTTTGGTCAGTAGATGGCAGCAGAGCCACTATGTTTAGTCGTTGAGGGTTTTAAAAAGTGGAATTTGGATACAATGTAACTAGCATGATTAAGAGCGGTAGCACTCGAAACGTCGCTATTTTTTGTCTGTACCCTAACAGAAAATAAAGTAATTAAAGAATAACAGTGCTGTGGACAAGTTTGTATGTACCATTGTGATTGGGGGAGCTTGGCAGAGTCCCTGTCTTCACGTGCACTGGACTCCTAATGTTGCTGAACTGATACTTTTCTACATTGAGGGAATTAAAGGAGGGTAATTATGATTATTGCTCGTGTCTCTCTCTTGCACTTGTGTGTTTAGACATGCAGTCTCCTGACGGAATAGAGTGCTCTCTGGAGAGGTGCGAGGTTGTGGTTGTCGGGGAGGATTTGAACCCCGATTATGAGAGTCTGTCCCTGGATGTCTCTTCAGCATGGCAACGTGGCCTAGAGACTGAAAACAGCTCACGAAGCCTACGGATTATAGGTGAGTTAATTCTATTATCTTCATCCTTCCTCAGAACCTGTATCAACTAATCCTGACGTTTCCTCTTACTGTAATCCCCATGAGTTCTCGCACCCCAGGCATATTTTCCATCCTACTTTCTTCCCAATCTGAATCCTACAGCATCTGCCATGTGAAAAGAAAGTATCTGCTTTTTCTATCTGGTCTCCAGAACCATGTAAATGTTCTCCTCCTACAAAACCTCATCGTGTGACACTATTTGTTCCTGATTCTCTGAACCATTAATATGAAGCCCTCTCCATGTTGGCTTCTATTTTACCCTAAATCCCATGGGACCAGTAACAAACATTATTGCATTTTCCATTTGCATCGAACTTAAACCTAACATTCATAACTATAGAGCGATTGTAACTTATTTGCCATAAGCCACTATTACCCTTCCTCTCTACAGCATCTACATATATCTTCCCTAAGCTGGAATCCCATCAGAGTAACATTCTATTTGATTCATGCATCTGAGTGACATTTACCCTCTAAACTCCACAGAACTGGTTGTTTTTATTTCTACTGTATATGATTATATCACAAGTGATGATAATATCTCCCCCCCCAGGTGTGCAGAATGTGGCAGTGTATGAGGACATCCTGCGTAGTCTTAGTTATCGGACAAAGTTCCAAGCTGCTCTGTATGCTCGAAAATTCCATGTGTCCTGCAGTGAGATGAATGGGAAGTATATAAGCAACCAGCTGTATACAGAGGTATGTAGGTGTTATATAGAAAAGGGTGTAAGGTGCATAATCAGAGTAGAATATCTAGGCACATAAGAGAAAAATACTAATGAGTCAGCTGCAGGAATTGGTAAGACTAGGGAGGATAGTGTTACTGGGCCAGTGAGAAGGTGGCATGTGCCCATCATCTGATGAGAGCCGCTATGGTTAATGAGACACTACATGTAAATATAAACCCCATCCTTATGCTGGCTGGTATCACGCAGAGGTTAACACCGGACTTACATTGCCTCATGTGTCACATGTGAGATAATACACACAAGCTACACCTCAGCAATAACAAAGCACAATACTGTATAAACCCCTCAGCTGGCAGAAAGGATTAAATTATTGCCAAGTAACATACTGACCTCTAGCCCAGCCAATCAGCAAGGATTATGGTTAACCCTTGGCTTCCAGGCAGTTATCTGCAGTGTTCTCCACAGAAAATGTTGCCAGCTGGGTGAGGTCATTGTAATATTATATTTTCTGCTATTCAAAGTACAAATTAACTGCATAATTTAAAGGCACAGTCTACTCCAAAATTGTGATTGTTTAAAAAGATAGATAATCCATTTATTACCCATTCCCTAGTTCTATTAATACACTTTTTTATCTCCGTTATTACCTTGTAACTAAAGCCTCTGCAGACTGCACACATATTTCAGCTCTTTTGATATACTTGCATTTTAGCCAATTAGTGCTGATGGGAGTGAGTACAGTGTTAGCTATACGTAGGCTGACCATATTGCCGCTTTAAGAAGGAACACATATGAAAAATACATATGTCAGGGCTGTTTAAAGAAATGGTTTTGTATAAGAACCCTCACATATGTATTTTTCATATGTGTTCCTTCTTAAAGCGGCAATATGGTCAGCCTAGCTATACGGCACACATGAACTAGCACTGTCTTACTGTAAAAAGCTTATAAAATGGGCTGAGATAAAGGCACAGATTCAGAGTGCTAGATGTTATAAGTATATTAATATAACAATATTGGTTATACAAAACTGGGGAAAGGGTAATAAAGCTGTTATCTATCTTTTAAATCAATAACAATTTTGGAGTTCCTTTACCATAAATACATTTAATGATAATTGGAGGAACAAACATTGAAACATGTTAATATTGGGTATTTTTTTTATTGAGGTAATGATTCGGCAAACAAAGGATTTGCTTGTAGCAATTAACATCATATGGGGTACATATTAGAGTTGTATATGTAATAAATAATTATTGCTATCCATATGGTATAAAGCAAATAATAAATACAATTGGTGCAAAGAGAAAAGAGGAAAAAAAACACAGTTAAATCTTCTTATCTTTCTAAGAGGCCACTATTGGACCTCATATCAAATGTAATATAGAGCATCAATTATAGGAGACCACTTATGGGCCTCATTATCTAGACCTCAGGTTTTAGTTGTAATATAGAATCTATAGCGAAGCCATCTGGCACCTTGGGTCACTTTTGGGACCTATCTTGATCTTAGTAACTTTAAAGAAGGCAACTGAAAAATAGGGGCTCACTTATGGATCCAAACAGTAGTGTAAAAGTACCAAATAATGTATTTATCAAGTTAGTACAACATCAAAGAAGCGTAACCAGGGTTTTGCCCGCAACATAACTAGAGTGTAGTATAAGCTGGTGCTGTGTCTATATAGGACAGAGGGACAACGAGTATGGGAATCATGTTAAACACATAGGAACCTGCAAGTATCATAAGAGGGGAAATCCCCAGGATAAATTACCAAGAGAGAGGGAAGAGATCTTACCACTACACCTTAGGAAGGGTATATTCAGCGTCTAGTTTAGAATTTAGCGATAGACTAAGTGTATTGCTAGAACTATAATACATATAGTTGTATGGCCGAGGTACAGAGGCTATATCATATGCTCCAATGGTAAGAATTACTGAGAGAATTTAATACAGAGATAGGTACAAATATAAGAGGAAAGACATTGTGCCATCCCGGCCGCTGACAGCAAGACGTACTCCCAAAATTATGATCTGAACCTCTAAAAATATAAATAGGGCACAATAGCATTGAGATATTCAGGGGTAAAGGGCTGGCCCTAAAAACTATATCTGTGAGGATAAATGGTATAAAGGGGATTAAAAAACCAAGGTTTACAGCAAAAATACAGGGAGCCCTCAGTTTATGCCGGGGTTAGGTTCCAGAAGGAATGGTTGTAAATAGAAACTGTTGTAAATTGAAACCCAGTTTATAAAGTAAGTCAATGGGAAGTGAGGGAGTTAGGTTCCAGGCCCCTCTCATAAGTAACACCTAATACATTATTTTTAAATCTTTGAAATGAAGACTTTAAATGCTAAACAGCATTATAAACCTAATAAAATAATCACACAACACAGAATATATAATTAAACTAAGTTAATTGAACAAAAACATTTGCTAAACAGCATTATAAACCTAATAAAATAATCACACAACACAGACTTCACTTGCATTTTTCTGCAAACGGTTCTTTCTATGCATTCAAATCTGGACTGATTTAGAAAAAGGAAGATCTTGTTCCTTTGCAAGCTGCTCGATAGCTCAGGTCTGGTAAAACTGATTAATTTCAGCTTGCTTGGCTTGCATATCTTTGCTGCAACACAAGCGGACAGCTCCACCTACTGGCTATTTTAATCAATGAACTGCTTCTCAATGCTTTTCAATAGCAGTCACATGACTGAAAAAAAAGGTTATTCTGAAACGGTGCCGTTGTAAACCGAGGGCCACCTTGTATAGCTAAGTAGGTAGTGGTAATCAAGAAGCAGGTCCCAAAGGATCACTAAATGTAAGACAGAAATAGTGTCATAAAAATGTCAAGTTCTAAAAGGTCACTCATAGAATCCCAAAGTAGCCATACATGTATTACTAACATACATATGGCTAAACCAAGGCAACTGTAACCACATTCTTCAGGATGAAAGTTAGACAATCAGTGCTGGAATTGTTAGGTAAACATATGTTATAGGAGATACTCTATCCTATTATTAGGTATACTGGACTTATGGGACTCCAAACTAGTTTTAAGCATGATTACAGACATGAACATTTGTCTAAACAGTAGAGTACACCGATTAATCAGGAGTACCACCCACTGACTGGAATCGTGCAGAGCATTTGTAAGCAGTACATCAATTAGGACCGGAAACATAGCCACTAAAGGAAAGTGAAAATCTTAACTAATATAAGCAGGAATCTCCGACTGTAGGGTTAAAAAAGAAAATTTGTCACAAAATAGTAAATTGTGCACATAGGGGAACGAGTACCACCAAAATTTAAGTACATTTAATAACTATTGCTATTGATAGTAAAGAGCAAAAAGAGAACAAATATAAACATCAAATGGCCAAGTTCCTTTAGGCGGGAGAATAAAAGATCTGCTGTCCTTGTCGGGTTGACGCCGTCCAGGGAGTAAATTGCAGTTGTGTAGGGGAGCGTCTTTTTAAAGAGAATAGGGAGCCTGAGAGATCCACAAAGCGGGTTTCACAGTTATCCCACCCCTACCTTCATTGAAGGTCCAAAGCTCCCTGGCAAGTTCAGATGATCCCCGGTGTCCCAGGAGAGTATCGGCAGTTTGGTGTAGCAGGGGACCTTTGACAGTAATGAGACAGGAGATCCCTGATGCAGAAAGTTCCCAATCACATGCATCGGTAAAGGAATTGGTTGTGTCTCTGTGATGCTGCCTTTGCTGACCTGTGGTAAAGTAACGTTGCATGTAATAACCCTCTCTTTGACTTCTCATCTGCAGTCGACCAATCTTCCTCTGAGGGCTTCCTGTTAATGAGTGTCGGGTTTCTTTCATGTTCGTCCTGGGTAGTAATTATGCGCTGGGGTAGTAATTATGCGCTGGGGCCCCAAAGCGCTACCACCTTTAGTTACTGCAGAAACAGGTTCCAGTTGGGTAAATAGACTAGATCCAGAAATGGTTCGTAGGTTAAACACCAAGTGTAGCGTGTCATCAAAGGCTGCATGGTAGTCCCTGAGTAGAAGTCTCAGCTCCTCCAAAAAGTAAATTTATGCTTACCTGATAAATTAATTTCTTCTACGATACGACGAGTCCACGGATTTCATCCTTACTTGTGGGATATTAACCTTCTGCTAATAGGAAGTGGCAAAGAGCACCACAGCAGAGCTGTATATATAGCTCCTCCCTTCCCTCCACCTCCAGTCATTCGACCGAAGTTAGGAAGAGAAAGGAAAAGCCAAAGGTGCAGAGGTGACTGAAGTTTATAAAAAATATAATATAATCTAAATCCGTCTGAAAACTGACAGGGAGGGCCGTGGACTCGTCGTATCGTAGAAGAAATTAATTTATCAGGTAAGCATAAATTTACTTTTCTTCTACAAGATACGACGAGTCCACGGATTTCATCCTTACTTGTGGGATACAATACCAAAGCTAGAGGACACGGATGAAAGGGAGGGACAAGACAGAGACCTAAACGGAAGGCACCACTGCTTGAAGAACCTTTCTCCCAAAAACAGCCTCAGAAGAAGCAAAAGTATCAAATTTGTAAAATTTTGAAAAACAGAATTTATGCTTACCTGATAAATTACTTTCTCCAACGGTGTGTCCGGTCCACGGCGTCATCCATTACTTGTGGGAAATATTCTCCCCCACAGGGAAAGGCAAGTAGAGCACACAGCAAGAGCTGTCCATATAGCTCCCCCTCTGGCTCCGCCCCCCAGTCATTCGACCGACGGTTAGGAGAAAAAGGAGAAACTATAGGGTGCCGTGGTGACTGTAGTGTATAAAGAAAAAATGTTTCAACCTGATTAGGAAACCAGGGCGGGCCGTGGACCGGACACACCGTTGGAGAAAGTAATTTATCAGGTAAACATAAATTCTGTTTACTCCAACATTGGTGTGTCCGGTCCACGGCGTCATCCATTACTTGTGGGAACCAATACCAAAGCTTTAGGACACGGATGAAGGGAGGGAGCAAATCAGGTTACCTAAATAAAAGGCACCACGGCTTGCAAAACCTTTCTCCCAAAAATAGCCTCCGAAGAAGCATAAGTATCAAATTTGTAGAATTTGGCAAAAGTGTGCAGAGAGGACCAAGTCGCTGCCTTACATATCTGATCAACAGAAGCCTCGTTCTTGTAGGCCCAAGTGGAAGCCACAGCCCTAGTAGAGTGAGCTGTGATTCGGTCAGGAGGTTGCCGTCCGGCAGTCTCATAAGCCAATCGGATAATGCTTTTCAGCCAGAAAGAGAGAGAGGTAGCAGTAGCTTTTTGACCTCTCCTCTTACCAGAGTAAACGACAAACAAAGATGAGGTTTGTCTAAAATCTTTTGTTGCTTCTAAGTAGAACTTTAAAGCACGAACATCTAAATTGTGTAATAAACGTTCCTTCTTTGAAACTGGATTCGGACACAGAGAAGGAACAACTATTTCCTGGTTAATATTCTTGTTGGAAACAACTTTTGGAAGAAAACCAGGCTTAGTACGCAAAACAACCTTATCTGAATGGAAAACCAGTGGATTACATTGCAAAGCAGATAATTCAGAAACTCTTCTAGCAGAAGAAATAGCAACCAAAAACAGAACTTTCCAAGATAATAACTTAATATCTATGGAATGTAAAGGTTCAAACGGAACCCCTTGAAGAACTGAAAGAACTAAATTTAGACTCCAAGGAGGAGTCATGGGTCTGTAAACAGGCTTGATTCTAACCAAAGCCTGAACAAAAGCTTGTACATCTGTCACAGCTGCCAATCGTTTGTGTAACAAGACAGATAAAGCAGAAATCTGTCCTTTTAGAGAACTAGCTGACAACCCTTTATCCAAACCTTCTTGGAGAAAGGAGAGAATCTTTGGAATTTTAATCTTACTCCAGGAGAATCCCTTGGATTCACACCAGCAGATATATTTTTTCCATATTTTATGGTAAATCTTTCTAGTCACAGGTTTTCTGGCTTGGACCAGAGTATCTATCACAGAATTCGAAAACCCACGCTTGGATAAAATCAAGCGTTCAATTTCCAAGCAGTCAGCTGCAGAGAAACTAGATTTGGATGTTCGAATGGACCTTGTACTAGAATATCCTGTCTCAAAGGTAGCTTCCATGGTGGAGCCGATGACATATTCACCAGGTCTGCATACCAAGTCCTGCGTGGCCACGCAGGAGCTATCAGAATCACCGAGGCCTTCTCCTGTTTGATCCTGGCTATGAGCCTGGGAAGGAGAGGAAACGGTGGAAACACATACGCTAGGTTGAACGACCAAGGCGCCACTAATGCATCCACTAGAGTCGCCTTGGGATCCCTGGATCTGGACCCGTAGCAAGGAATCTTGAAGTTCTGACGGGACGCCATTAGATCCATGTCTGGAATGCCCCATAATTGGGTTAACTGAGCAAAGACCTCCGGGTGGAGTTCCCACTCCCCCGGATGGAAAGTCTGACGACTCAAATAGTCCGCTTCCCAGTTGTCTACTCCTGGGATGTGAATAGCAGATAGATGGCAGGAGTGATTCTCTGCCCATTGGATAATCTTGGTTACTTCCTTCATCGCTAGGGAACTCTTTGTTCCCCCCTGATGATTGATGTACGCAACAGTCGTTATGTTGTCCGACTGAAATCTTATGAACCTGGCTTCTGCTAGCTGAGGCCAAGCCAGGAGCGCATAGAATATTGCTCTTAGTTCCAAAATGTTTATCGGGAGAAGCGACTCTTCCCGAGACCATAGGCCCTGAGCTTTCAGGGAGTCCTAGACCGCGCCCCACCCCAAGAGGCTGGCGTCGGTCGTGACGATGACCCACTCCGGTCTGCGGAAACTCATTCCCTGAGACAGGTGATCCTGGGTCAACCACCAGAGAAGTGAGTCCCTGGTTACCTGGTCTACTTGAATTTGGGGAGACAAGTCTGTATAGTCCCCATTCCACTGATTGAGCATGCACAGCTGTAATGGTCTTAGATGAATTCGAGCAAAAGGAACCACGTCCATTGCTGCGACCATTAGTCCTATTACTTCCATGCACTGAGCTATGGAGGGTTGAGGAATAGAATGAAGAACTCGACAAACGTTTAGAAGCTTTAGCTTTCTGACTTCTGTCAGGAAGATCTTCATTTCCACAGAATCTATTATTGTTCCCAGAAAAGGAACCCTTGTGGACGGTGACAGTGAACTCTTTTCTATGTTCACCTTCCACCCGTGAGATCTGAGAAAAGCCAACACAATGTCTGTGTGGGCCCTTGCTTTGGAAAGAGATGACGGTTGGATTAGGATGTCGTCTAGATAAGGTGCTACAGCGATGCCCCTCGGCCTTAGGACCGCTAGAAGGGACCCTAGCACCTTTGTGAAAATTCTGGGAGCGGTGGCTAAACCGAATGGAAGAGCCACGAACTGGTAATGTTTGTCCAGAAAGGTGAACCTCAGGAACTGATGATGAGTTTTGTGGATTGGAATATGCAGATACGCATCCTTTAGATCCACGGTAGTCAAATATTGACCCTGCTGGATTGTTGGCAAGATTGTCCGAATGGTTTCCATTTTGAAGGATGGAACTCTGAGGAACTTGTTTAATATCTTTAAATCCAGAATTGGCCTGAAAGTTCCCTCTTTTTTGGGAACCACAAACAGGTTTGAGTAAAAACCTAGACCTTGTTCCCCGGAGGGGACTGGGTTTATCACTCCCATCTTTGATAGGTCTCTTACACAATGTAAGAATGCCTGTTTCTTTATCTGGTCTGAAGATAAGCGAGACAGGTGGAACCTTCCCCTTGGAGGAAGTCCCTTGAACTCTAGCAGGTATCCCTTGGAGACTATCTCTAGTGCCCAGGGATCCGGAACATCTCTTGCCCAAGCCTGAGCGAAGAGAGATAGTCTGCCCCCTACCAGATCCGGTCCCGGATCGGGGGCTACCCCTTCATGCTGTCTTGGTAGCAGCAGCAGGTTTCTTGGTCTGTTTACCCTTGTTCCAGCCTTGCATGGGCTTCCAAGCGGGTTTGGGCTGGGCCGCATTACCTTCTCGTCTAGCGGCAGTGGAGTTATTAGCCGGTCCGTTCCTGAAATTGCGAAAGGAACGAAAATTAGACTTGTTCTTAGCCTTAAAAGGCCTATCCTGTGGGAGGGCATGGCCCTTACCCCCAGTGATGTCTGAAATAATTTCCTTCAATTCCGGCCCAAAAAGGGTCTTACCCTTGAAAGGAATATTAAGTAACTTAGTCTTGGACGACACATCTGCCGACCAGGATTTTAGCCAAAGCGCCCTCCGCGCTACTATAGCAAAACCTGAGTTTTTCGCCGCCAATTTCGTTATTTGAAAGGCGGCATCCAATATAAAGGAATTAGCTAATTTTAATGCGTGAATTCTGTCCATGACTTCTTCATAGGAAGTCTCTTTCTGGAGCGACCTTTCTAGTTCCTCGAACCAAAAGGACGCCGCTGAAGTGACAGTAATAACACAAGTAGCTGGTTGAAGGATGAACCCATGCTGAACAAAAATCTTTTTAAGCAATCCTTCCAATTTTTTATCCATAGGATCTTTGAAAGCGCAGCTGTCCTCTATAGGAATAGTGGTGCGCTTCGCTAGTGTTGAAACAGCTCCCTCAACCTTCGGGACCGTCTGCCATGCGTCCCTTCTAGGGTCTACTATGGGAAACATTTTCTGAAATATAGGAGGTGGGGCAAAGGGTACACCTGGCTTCTCCCACTCCTTTTCCACTATGTTCGCTACCCTTTTGGGTATTGGAAAAGCGTCGTCGTGCACTGGGACCTCTAAAAATTTGTCCAATTTGCACAACTTCTCTGGTACTACCATAGAATCACAGTCATCCAGAGTAGCTAATACCTCCTTTAGCAAAGCGCGGAGATGTTCTAGCTTAAACTTAAATGCTACTATATCAGGTTCTGCCTGTTGAGAAATCTTTCCTGAGTCTGAAATTTCACCCTCAGACAGCCCTTCCCTCACAGCCAATTCCGATTGATGTGAGGGTAAAATAGATAAAGCATTGTCAGCGTCTGATTGTTCATCCCTTTTATCTGTATTTAAAGCTGAACAATCACGCTTTCTCTGAAATGCTGGCAGTTTGGATAAAAGATTTGCTATAGAATTATCCACTACTGCTGTTAATTGTTGCATAGAAATAAGCACTGGCGCGCTAGGTGTCGCCTGCGCGGGCAAAGCTGGTGTAGACACAGAAGGAGAGGATGTAGAACTATCCCCACTACCTTCATTAGATAAATCATCTTGGGCAACATTATGAAATGTAACAGAGCTGTCCTCATTTTGTTTGGACGCTATGGCACAATTATCACAAACACTCGAAGGGGGAACCACATTTGTCTCTACACACACAGAACATAGGTTATCTGATGGCACAGACATGTTAAACAGATTTAGGCAGGCAAACAATGCAATAAAAACAATTTTAAACAAAAACGTTACTGTCTCTTTAAATAATAAAATGACACACTTTATTTCTGAATGTTCAAAAAACTATGAAGGCAATATCCGATTTTTCTGAAATTTGGACCCCAGTGTCTTAATGCTTAGAAAGTATTGCACAGCAAATATGGAGACTCTAGCTCTTAAAACAAGCAAACCGGAGCTAATTGTTGGATTTAACCGTTTTTATACACCACAATCCCTGCTACAGCATGGCTGCAGCTTTTACCTTTCTTAGGGGTCAATCATCCACAGAAATAAGCCTTCTGGAGTCACTTTGTGAGCCACAGGACCCTCTCACATGGAACTGCATGCACTGCCTTGAAATTAACTGAAGTGCCAAAATGAGGCCTCCTCCCTCAGTACACTAGAGTGAAGGGGCCTTCCTGACTAGATTTAGGTGTCTAAAGCAAGCCAGATCAATAAAAAACGTCCCCAAGTGTATATGAGCTTATAAAACATTTCAATTGCCATCATATTGTAATAAAAAACAATCGATTTGGCCCCTGACAGTGTCTACCAGCATAAAAATCAAAAAGGGGAAGCCTGTTATCTTTTTTGCTGAGGTGAAAGAAAAATGGCTTACCGTTTTCCCTGAGGGGAAAAATGACTGTCATCTAGCATTAGCCTGTGTTGTTAGAAGGAGACTAGTCATACCTGAAGCAGATAAGTCTGCAAACTGTTACCCCCAACTGAAGTTCTCTGGTTTCAACAGTCCTGCGTGGTAACAGAAATGGATTTTAGTTACTTGTGCTAAAATCATAGCCCTCTTAAACAGAAATCTTCATCACTTTTCTGTTGTAGAGTAAATAGTACAAGCCAGCACTATTTTAAAATAACAAACTCTTGATAGAAGAATAAAAAACTACAACTAACACCACAAACTCCTCACCATCCCCGTGGAGATGCTACTTGTTCTGAGCGGCAAGGAGAATGACTGGGGGGCGGAGCCAGAGGGGGAGCTATATGGACAGCTCTTGCTGTGTGCTCTCCTTGCCTTTCCCTGTGGGGGAGAATATTTCCCACAAGTAATGGATGACGCCGTGGACCGGACACACCAATGTTGGAGAAAAGTATGAATAGACGACCAAGTCACAGCCTTGCAAATCTGTTCAACAGAAGCATCGTTTTTAAAAGCCCATGTGGAAGCCACAGCCCTAGTAGAATGAGCCGTAATTCTTTCAGGAGGCTGCTGTCCAGCAGTCTCATATGCCAGGCGGATGATACTCGTCAGCCAAAAAGAAAGAGAGGTAGCCGTAGCTTTCTGACCCCTACGCTTTCCAGAAAAAAACAATGAATAATGAAGATGATTGACGGAAATCCTTAGTCGCCTGCAAGTAAAACTTCAAGGCACGGACCACGTCCAAGTTATGAAACAGATGCTACTTCTTAGAAGGATTAGGACACAAGGAACGAACAACAATTTCCTGATTAATATTCTTATTTGAAACGACCTTTAAAACCACCTTATCAGAATGAAAGATAAGATAAGGCGAGTCACATTGTAACGCTGAAAGCTCAGAAACTCTACGAGCAGAAGAAATAGCAACCAAAAACAAAACTTTCCAAGATAACAATTTAATATCTATGGAATGCATGGGTTCAAACGGAACCCCTTGAAGAACACTAAGGACTAAATTCAAACTCCAGGGTGGAGCAATTGGTCTAAACACAGGCTTACATTCTGGTTAGAGCCTGACAAAAAGACTGAACATCTGGAACATCTGCCAAACGTTTGTGTAGCAAAATTGACAAAGCAGAAATCTGTCCCTTTAAGGAACTCGCTGATAACCCTTTCTCCAATCCTTCTTGGAGAAAAGACAGAATCCTGGGAATCCTAACTTTACTCCATGAGTAGCCCTTGGATTCACACCAAAAAAGATATTTACGCCATATCTTATGATAGATCTTTCTAGTGACAGGCTTACGTGCCTGTATCGAAGTATCGATGACCGAATTGGAGAATCCCCGCTTAGATAAAATCAAGCGTTCAATCTCCAAGCAGTCAGCTGCAGAGAATTTAGATTTGGATGTTGGAAAGGTCCTTGAATGAGAAGGTCCTGTCTCAATGGAAGTTTCCACGGTGGCAGAGAGGACATGTCCACTAGATCCACATACCAAGTCCTGCGTGGCCACGCAGGCGCGATCAGAATTTCTGACGCTCTCTCCTGTTTGATCCGAGCAATCACGCGGGGAAGGAGAGGAAACGGTGGAAACACATAAGTTAGGCTGAACGACCAAGGCACTGCCAAGGCATCTATCAGTTCGGCTTGAGGATCCCTCGACCTGGATCCGTATCTTGGAAGCTTGGCATTCTGTCGAGATGCCATCAGATCCAATTCCGGTCTGCCCCATCGGAGAATCAGTGAGGCAAATACCTCTGGATGGAGTTCCCACTCCCCCGGGTGAAAAGCCTGTCGGCTTAAGAAATCCGCTTCCCAGTTGTCTACTCCTGGGATGTAGATTGCTGACAGATAACAAGAGTGGGCCTCCGCCCATCGATACTTCTGTCATCGCTAAGGAACTCCTCGTTCCCCCCTGATGATTGATATAAGCCACAGTCGTGATGTTGTCCGACTGGAATCTGATGAATTTGGCCGAAGCCAACTGAGGCCATGCCTGAAGCGCATTGAATATTGCTCTCAATTCCAGAATATTGATTGGAAGTAGACACTCCACCTGAGTCCATACACCCTGAGGCTTCAGGGAATTCCAGACTGCACCCCAGAAGGCTGGCGTCTGTTGGCACCATCACCCAAGAGGGTCTGCGGAAACACGTCCCCTGGGACAGATGATCCGGCGACAACCACCAAAGAAGAGAGTCTCTGGTCTCTTGATCCAGATTTATCGAAGGAGATAAATTTGCATAGTCCCCATTCCACTGTCCGAGCATGCACAGATGCAGTGGTCTGAGATGAAAACGAGCAAACGGAATGATGTCCATTGCCGCTACCATTAATCCCATTACCTCCATACACTGAGCCACTGATGGCCGAGGATTGGACTGAAGGGCTCGGCAAGTATTAAGAATTTTTGACTTTCTGACCTCCGTCAGAAATATTTTCATGTCTACAGAATCTATCAAAGTTCCCAAGAAGGGAACCCTTGTCCGTGGAACTAGTGAACTCTTTTCTAGGTTCACATTCCATCCGTGAGTTCTCAGAAAGGACAACACTGTGTCTGTATGAGATTTCGTCAGATGATAAGTTGACGCCTGAATCAAAATATCGTCCAGATAAGGCGCCACTGCTATGCCCCGCCTGAGAACTGCCAGAAGGGACCCTAGAACCTTCGTGAAGATCCTGGGTGCTGTGGCCAACCCAAAGGGAAGAGCCACAAACTGAAAATGTTTGTCCAGGAAAGCAAACCTTAGGAACTGATGATGATCCTTGTGGATAGGAATATGAAGGTATGCATCCTTCAAGTCCACGGTAGTCATATATTGACCCTCCTGGATCATTGGTAAAATTATTCTGATGGTCTCCATCTTGAAGGATGGAACTATGAGAAACTTCTTTAGACTCTTGAGGTCTAAAATAGGTCTGAAGTTCCCTCTTTTTTGGGAACTATGAAAAGATTTGAGTAAAATCCCTGTCCCTGTTCTAATCTTGGAACGGGACGTATTACTCCCATAGTAGAGAGGTCTTTTACACAACGTAAGAACGCCTCTCTTTATCTGGTTTACAGACAATTGTGAAAGAAGAAATCTCCCTCTTGGGAGAAATTTTTTGAATTCCAGTTGATACCCGTTGGTCACGATTCCCAGTGCCCAGGGGTCCTGAACATCTCTTACCCAAGCCTGGGTAAAGAAAGTCTGCCCCCCTACTAGATCCGGACCCAGATCGGGGGCCGTCCCTTCATGCTGTCTTTGTAGCAGCAACGGTCTTCTTGGGTTGCTTACCCTTGTTCCAAGCCTGGTTGGGTCTCCAGACGGACTTGGCCTGAGTAAAATTCCTTTCCTGCTTTGTGGAGGAAGAGGAAGCAGAGGGTACTCCTTTAAAATTTCGAAAGGAACGAAAATTATTTTGTTTACCCCTCATCTTAACAGGCTTATCCTGAGGTAAAGCATGACCTTTACCTCCAGTAATGTCAGAAATGATTTCCTTCATCTCAGGCCTGAATAGGGTCTTCCCCTTGAAAGGAATAGCTAAGAGCTTTGATTTAGATGACACATCAGCAGACCACGATTTTAACCATAACGCTCTACGCACCAAAATGGCAAATCCTGCATTTTTCGTCGTCAACTTAGCAATTTGAAAGGCGGCATCTGTAATAAAGGAATTAGCTAGCTTGAGAGCCCTAATTCTATCTAAAATGTCCTCTAAAGGGGTCTCAACCTTCAGAGACTCTTCTAGAGCATCAAACCAAAAAGCTGCTGCAGTAGTAACTGGAACAATGCAAGCTGTTGGTTGTAAAAGGAAACCCTGATGAATAAATAATTTCTTTAGAAGACCCTCTAACTTCTTATCCATAGGGTCTTTGAAAGCACAACTGTCCTCAATAGGAATAGTTGTACGCTTAGCCAGGGTAGATATAGCTCCCTCCACCTTAGGGACCGACTGCCAAGAGTCCCGAATGGTGTCTGATATGGGATACATTTTCTTGAAATTAGGAGGAGGAGAGAACGGTATACACGGTCTGTCCCATTCCTTCTTTATAATTTCCAAAATTCTTTTAGGAACCGGAAAAACATCAGTGTAAGTAGGTACCTCTAGATATTTGTCCATTTTACACAATTTCTCTGGTGGTATTACAATAGGGTCACAATCATCCAGAGTCGCTAAAACCTCCTGAAGTAACAGGCGGAGGTGTTCAAGCTTAAATTTAAAGGACATGACGTCCGAATCTGTCTGAGGTAACATACTTCCTGGGTCTGAAAGTTCTCCCTCAGACAACAATTCCCTGACCCCCAACTCAGAGCCCTGTGAGGGTACATCGGAAATAGCCAACAAAGCATCAGAGGACTCAGTATTCACATTAATTCCTGTCCTACTATGTTTACCCTGTAACACTGGTAACTTAGATAATACCTCTGTAAGGGTAGTTGACATAACTGCAGCCATATCCTGCAGAGTAAAAGAATTAGACGCATTTGAGGAACTCGGCGTCGCTTGTGTGGGTGTTGTGTGGGCGTTAAAGGTTGTGACACTTGGGGAGAATTAGATGGCATATCCTGATTCTCTTCAGAATGAGAATCGTCCTTAGGCACACTTTCTTTACTTAAAATATGCTTTTTACATTGTAAGGCCCTTTCAGTACAAGAGGTACACAAAGTAAGAGGGGGTTCCACAATGGCATCTTAACACATAGAACACTGAGATTCCTCAATGTCAGAGATGTTGAACAGACTAGTAATAGCCACAATAGTCGTAAATCCCCTCATTTATTGATTCAAACAACTTTTAGAAAAAACAGAATTTATGCTTACCTGATAAATTACTTTCTCTTGCGGTGTATCCAGTCCACGGATTCATCCTTTACTTGTGGGATATTCTCATTCCCTACAGGAAGTAGCAAAGAGAGCACACAGCAAAGCTGTCCATATAGTTCCCCCTCTAGCTCCACCCCCCAGTCATTCGACCAAAGGTTAGGAAGAAAAAGGAGAAACCATAGGGTGCAGTGGTGACTGTAGTTTAAACAAAAATTTTTTACCTGACTTAAATGCCAGGGCGGGCCGTGGACTGGATACACCGCAAAAGAAAGTAATTTATCAGGTAAGCATAAATTCTGTTTTCTCTTGCAAGGTGTATCCAGTCCACGGATTCATCCTTTACTTGTGGGATACCAATACCAAAGCTTTAGGACACGGATGAAGGGAGGGAACAAGACAGGTACCTTAAACGGAAGGCACCACTGCTTGCAAAACCTTTCTCCCAAAAATAGCCTCCGAAGAAGCAAAAGTATCGAATTTGTAAAATTTGGCAAAAGTATGCAGTGAAGACCAAGTCGCTGCCTTACAAATCTGTTCAACAGAAGCCTCATTTTTGAAAGCCCATGTGGAAGCCACTGCTCTGGTAGAATGAGCAGTAATTCTTTCAGGAAGCTGCTGGCCAGCAGTCTCATAGGACAAACGGATGATGCTTTTCAGCCAAAAGGAAAGAGGTAGCAGTCGCTTTCTGACCTCTCCTCTTACCAGAATAGATAACAAACAAGGAAGAGGTTTGTCTGAAATCCTTAGTTGCTTGTAAATAGAACTTTAAAGCACGAACTACATCAAGATTGTGTAATAGACGTTCCTTCTTCGAAGATGGATTAGGACACAGAGAAGGAACAACTATTTCCTGGTTAATATTCTTGTTAGAAACAACTTTAGGAAGAAAACCAGGCTTGGTACGCAAAACTACCTTATCTGCGTGGAACACCAGGTAAGATGAATCACACTGTAAGGCAGATAATTCTGAAACTCTTCGAGCAGAAGAGATAGCTATCAAAAACAAAACTTTCCAAGATAACAACTTAATGTCTATGGAATGTAAAGGTTCAAACGGAACCCCTTGAAGAACTGAAAGAACTAGATTCAAACTCCATGGCGGAGCCACAGGTTTATAGACAGGCTTGATTCTGACTAAAGCCTGAGCAAACGCTTGAACGTCTGGTACCTCTGCCAGACGCTTGTGTAACAGGATAGACAAAGCAGATATTTGTCCTTTTAAGGAACTAGCTGACAATCCTTTCTCCAGTCCTTCTTGGAGAAAGGACAATATCCTGGGAATCCTAATCTTACTCCATGAGTAACCCTTGGATTCACACCAACAAAAGATATTTCCGCCATATCTTATGGTAGATTTTCCTGGTGACAGGCTTTCTAGCCTGAATCAGAGTATCTATAACTGACTCAGAGAACCCACGCTTTGATAGAATTAAGCGTTCAATCTCCAAGCAGTCAGACGTAGAGAAACTAAATTTGGATGCTTGAACGGACCCTGTATTAGAAGATCCTGCCTCATTGGCAGTGACCATGGTGGGACAGATGACATGTCCACTAGGTCTGCATACCAAGTCCTGCGAGGCCACGCAGGCGCTATCAGAATCACTGAAGCCTTCTCCTGCTTGATTCTGGCAACCAGACGCGGGAGGAGAGGAAACCGTGGAAAAACATAAGCCAGATTGAAGGACCAAGGCGCTGCTAGAGCATCTATCAATACCGCCTTGGGATCCAGGACCTGGACCCTTAGAGAGGAAGTTTAGTGTTCTGACGGGACGCCATCAGATCCAACTCTGGGGTGCCCCATAGCCGAGTCAGCTGGGCAAATACCTCCGGGTGGAGTTCCCACTCCCCCGGGTGAAAAGTCTGACGACTTAGAAAATCCGCCTCCCAGTTGTCTACTCCTGGGATGTGAATTGCTGAGAGATGGCAGGAGTGATCCTCCGCCCACCTGATTATTTTAGTTACTTCCGTCATCGCTAGGGAACTCTTTGTTCCCACCTGATGATTGACGTAAGCTACAGTCGTGATGTTGTCCGACTGAAATCTGATGAATTTGGCCGCCGCTAGTTGAGGCCATGCCTGAAGAGCGTTGAATATCGCCCTCAGTTCCAGAATGTTTATCGGGAGAAGAGTTTCTTCCCGAGACCATAAGCCCTGAGCTTTCAGGGAGTCCCAGACCGCACCCCAGCCTAACAGACTGGCGTCGGTCGTTACGATGATTCACTCTGGCCTGCGGAAACATATTCCTTGAGACAGGTGATCCTGAGACAACCACCAGAGAAGAGAATCTCTGGTCTCCTGGTCCAACTGAATTTGAGGAGACAAATCTGCATAATCCCCATTCCACTGTTTGAGCATGCATAGTTGCAGTGGTCTGAGGTGTATCCGAGCAAAAGGGACTATGTCCATTGCCGCAACCATTAGTGCGATTGTCTCCATGCACTGAGCCACAGATGGCCGAGGGATGGAATAAAGAGCTCGGCAAGTAGTTAAGAGTTTTAGCTTTCTGACCTCCGTCAGAAATATTTTCATTTCTACCGAGTCTATCAGGGTTCCTAGGAATGAAACTCTTGTGAGGGGGGAGAGAGAACTCTTTTTGATGTTCACCTTCCACCCATGAGACCTCAGAAAGGCCAATACAATCTCCGTGTGAGACTTGGTTCTTTGGAAAGTTGACGCCTGAATTAAGATGTCGTCTAGGTAAGGCGCCACTGCTATGCCCCGCGGTCTTAGAACCGCCAGGAGGGACCCTAGCACCTTTGTGAAAATTCTGGGAGCAGTGGCCAACCTTAAAGGAAGAGCCACAAACTGAAAATGCTTGTCCAGAAAGGCAAACCTGAGAAACTGGTTATGATCTTTGTGGATAGGAATGTGCAGATACGCATCCTTTAGATCCACGGTAGTCATATATTGACCCTCCTGGATCATTGGTAAGACTGTCCGAATGGTCTCCATCTTGAATGATGGGACTGAGGAATTTGTTTAGAATTTTGAGATCCAGGATTGGTCTGAAAGTTCCTTCTTTTTTGGGAACCACAAACAGGTTTGAGTAAAACCCCAGTCCTTGTTCTGCAATTGGAACTGGGTGGATCACTCCCATTGTATGTAGATCTTCTACACAGCGTAAAAACGCCTCTTTCTTTGTCTGATCTGTAGACAGACGAGAAATGTGGAACCTTCCCCTTGGAGGAGAGTCCTTGAATTCTAGAAAGTATCCCTGGGCTACAATCTCTAATGCCCAAGGATCGTGTACATCTCTTGCCCAGGCCTGAGCGAAGAGAGAGAGTCTGCCCCCTACTAGATCCGGTCCCGGATCGGGGGCTACCCCTTCATGCTGTCTTGGTGGCAAGCTGCAGGCTTTTTGGCCTGTTTACCCTTATTCCAGCCCTGGTAAGGTTTCCAGTTTGCCTTGGGCAGTGAAGCGTTACCCTCTTGCTTTGCAGCCGGAGAGGATGAAGCGGGGCCGTTCCTAAAATTGCGAAAGGAACGAAAATTAGCTTTGTTCTTTGTTTTAAAGGCTTTGTCCTGAGGGAGAGCATGGCCTTTCCCCCCGGTGATATCTGAAATAATCTCTTTCAATTCAGGCCCGAATAGGGTCTTCCCTTTGAAAGGAATGTTCAAAAGATTGGATTTAGACGACACATCGGCCGACCAGGACTTTAGCCATAGCGCCCTGCGCGCCAAAATGGCGAAACCTGAATTTTTCGCCGATAACTTAGCTATTTGGAAAGCGGCGTCAGTGATAAAAGAATTAGCTAGCTTTAGAGCTTTAATTCTATCCATAATTTCCTTATATGAGGTCTCCGTCTGGAGCGAGTCTTCCAGCGCCTCAAACCAGAAAGCAGCTGCAGTAGTTACAGGAATAATGCAGGCAATAGGTTGGAGAAGAAAACCTTGTTGAACAAAATTTTTCTTAAGTAAACCCTCTAATTTTTTATCCATAGGGTCTTTAAAAGCACAACTGTCTTCAATTGGTATGGTTGTGCGTTTAGCTAGTGTAGAAACACCCCCCCTCCACCTTAGGGACCGTCTGCCACGAGTCCCGCATGGGGTCAGATATGGGGAACATTTTCTTAAAAACAGGAGGGGGGACAAAAGGGACACCTGGCCTATCCCACTCCCTAGTAACGATATCCGCAATCCTCTTAGGGACCGGAAACGCATCCGTGTAAACAGGGACCTCTAGGTACTTGTCCATTTTACACAATTTCTCTGGGATCACCAAAGGGTCACAATCATCCAGAGTAGCTAGTACCTCCCTAAGTAAAACACGGAGGTGTTCTAGTTTAAATTTAAAAGCCAATGTATCTGAATCTGTCTGGGGAGGAACCCTTCCTGAATCAGAGACTTCTCCCTCAGACATCAAATCCCTCGCTCCCACTTCAGAGCGTTGTAAGGGTATATCGGATACGGCTACCAAAGCGTCAGAATGCTCATAATCTGTTCTTAAAATGGAGCTATCACGCTTTGCAGGTAACATGGGCAGTTTAAATAAGAAGGCTGTAAGAGAATTATCCATGACTGCCGCTAAGTCTTGTAATGTAAAGGGGTTAGACGCACTAGGAGGTACTTGGCGTCACTTGCGCGGGCGTAACTGGTTGTGACACTTGGGGAGAGGCAGACGGGCTACCCCCGTTACCTTCAGTCTGAGAATCATCTTGGGCCACATTCTCAAGTGCAACAATATGATCTTTAAAGTGTATAGACATATCAGTACAAGTGGGACACATTCTGAGAGGGGGTTCCACCATGGCTTCTAAACACATTGAGCAAGGATTTTCCTTAGTGTCAGACATGTTTTAACAGACTAGTAGAGTACACAAACAGGCTTGGAATCCCTTTAATCAAATAAAAAACACAATTTGAAAAAAAACGTTACTGTGCCTTTAAGAGATAAAAAGCACACAATTTTACAAAACGGTGAAAAATGCAGCAATCTTTCTGAAAATTTCACAGTATGTAGCTAAAGCCTTAATAAGATTGCACCCCAAGTTTCAAAATGATTAACCCCTTAATGCCCAAACCAGAGCAGCCTAAAGCCAACACCTGGTTAAATCACTACAGCACCTTGCCACAGCCTTGCTGTGGCCCTACCTTCCCTTAGGGATCAGATTTGGGGGAATATAGCTTCTTTTAGGCCCTCAAACATCAGCAGGACCCTCCATGTGAAACAGCATGAACTTATCTGCAATTCTAAGTGCGCATCTGAGGTGCGAAATTAGGCCCCTCCCACTCTACTCTGGAGCTGTGAGGCCTAGTAAATCACTCCTAAGTGACTAAAAAAACAGCCATGTGGTAATAACCCCAGAAAAAAAACCAAAAGGGCTTTTAAAGTGTCTTGCAAAACGATTTTTCCTTAGCCAAACAATCAATTGCCCTGAATAAGTGTCAACCAGTATATTAGCCCTATTATGTAAGCATTCAATTCCTTACTAAGTCTGTGAACATAGCTTACCCTCCCCTCATGGGGATATTGTCAGTCTCTTCTAGCATTATCTCAGTCTTGTCTAGAAATAAATGACTGAACATACCTTATTGCAGATCACCCTGCAAACTGTTCCCCCCAACTGAAGTTTTCTGGTACTCCTCAGTCCTGTGTGGGAACAGCAGTGGATTTTAGTTACAACATGCTAAAATCATTTTCCTCTCAGCAGAAATCTCCATCACTTTTCTGCTAGAGAGTAAATAGTACAAACCGGTACCATTTAAAATAACAAACTTTTGATTGAAAATAATAAAACTACAATTCTAACACCACATTCACTTTACACTCCCGAGAGAGACCCTAGTGCTTAGAGCCAGCAAAGAGAATGACTGGGGGGTGGAGCTAGAGGGGGAGCTATATGGACAGCTTTGCTGTGTGCTCTCTTTGCTACTTCCTGTAGGGAATGAGAATATCCCACAAGTAAAGGATGAATCCGTGGACTGGATACACCTTGCAAGAGAAATGTGTACTGCGCCTTTAAGAAATAAAAAACGCAACAATTTTTTCTCAAACTGCCTAAAACGTTTAAAAATGCTAAATAATTAAATATAATAATTCAATTGGCCCAAAAATTATTGCACCCTATAAGTAACAGGTGAATTTACCCTCTAAGAGACATTTTAATCAAAAAATATATCTTAACAGAAAAAATTACCCCTGCACCTCGCCACAGCTCTGCTGTGGCACCTACCTGCCCCCAGGGTACTGCAAAATGACTCGACAGCGATCCGGTGAACAGAACACAACTTTAGGCCCCACCGGAGCTAATGCCTGCTGCCTTCTTAGAGTAAACTGCGCGTCTGAGCGCGCGAAATAGGCCCCGCCCATCATGAACGTCGTCTGAACAGTCTGTTTAACCGCATGGGAAGCGGTGTGAAAAATAAAGCCATGTGGTCCCCTAAAATCTCTTAACAAGAAACTGCAGCCCTACTGACTTTATTACTAATAAATATATAATGTCAAGCTGCCTCTCCCAGTGTCCAGCCCCAATACAGATATGTCAAAGCAATATGTATAAAACACAAGGATCTTCAGTAACACCCTCAGTGATACAGGTCTACTGCTTACCCCTTCCCTTGCAGGGAAAAATGTCAGCCAGTTCTGATATACCAAGTCTCCTCAGAAATAAAAGACTGAACATACCTCAATGCTGCTTGTAGCATGACACCGTTCTCCACACTGAAGATTTCTCTTGCACTACCTTCAGAAGCTCTGTGGGAACCAAAATGGATCTGCTAAGATCATCAACCTCAGGGCAGAAATCTTCTTCATTCCATATCTCCCTGAGGAAAATAGTACTCACCGGTACCATTTAAAATAAAAAACTTCTTGATTGAAGAATCTAAAACTAACACCTCACTTTACCTCTTCCTATTACTAACACAGGCAAAGAGAATGACTGGGGGTGGAGGGAAGGGAGGAGCTATATATACAGCTCTGCTGTGGTGCTCTTTGCCACTTCCTGTTAGCAGGAGGTTAATATCCCACAAGGATGAAATCCGTGGACTCGTCGTATCTTGTAGAAGAAATATTAACAGCACCCTCCAAACTGATCCTTTGAATAAGATGTGAAGTGGGCACATTAAATGTAATTGTTGCGCTAAAGCACACAAAGTGCTGCTTAACGACAGGGCCAAGGGTATGGTGAAGGCCGAGATCTTGAAACGACTCCAGGCGCCGATGCCAGCAGCAATTCTTGAGATTCTAGGCACAATTGTTGTGGCTTTCACATCCTAAATCAGCTCTCGTAAAATTTTGTATGGATCAATATGCTAACGAATGCGGTTATGCGACTTATGGCCGCTGCCGTAAGTTCCCCCCAATATTGGGTATTTTTAGTTTATTTGTGGCTAAAATCAGCCGGGTGGTCATTAAAATCAGCCAGGTGGTGTGCCCATTAAAAAGGTCCTGGGTGAAACACTGATCCATAAACCTCGCATTGCTTGTTAAAACGTTAATGCGGTATATGGCACAGGGATTACTAATACATTGCTTAGCTGCAGGATTGTCTCACCCTAATGAATGCTGTATCAGTGCTGTGACAAGAGGTTATCGGGGCTGTAAGTCTAATGCAGGTGTTTGTTTTGCAGATTGACGTGTTACACAGGATACGTGCACAATCTCCCAGTCACCTCCTGTCAGACAAGCAGTTTGTTCACAGCGCACATCAGGGGCCTGTAGAGCTCTCAGGACACACGCCAGTAAGCGCCAACCGCAGCTCAGGTGTGTAACTTACTGCCATACCCGTCATATAACAACCCCGCAGTATCCCGGTAATGAACCCATTGCCCCCTGCAAGTCAGTATGATTATGTTATTATAGCTATCTAGTAATCCCCGTCACACGTCAGTAAGCGCCAACCGCAGCTCAGGTGTGTAACTTACTGCCATACCCGTCATATAACAACCCCGCAGTATCCGGTAATGAACCCATTGCCCCCTGCAAGTCAGTATGATTATAGCTATCTAGTAATCCCTGTCACACGTCAGTAAGCGCCAACCGCACCTCAGGTGTGTAACTTACTGCCATACCCGTCATATAACAACCCCGCAGTATCCCGGAAATGAACCCATTGCCCCCTGCAAGTCAGTATGATTATGTTATTATAGCTATCTAGTAATCCCTGTCACATGTCAGTGAACGCCAACCGCAGCTCAGGTGTGTAACTTACTGCCATACCTGTCATATAACAACCCCGCAGTATCCCGGTAATGAAGCTATTGCCCCCTGCAAGTCAGTATGATTATGTTATTATAGCTATCTAGTAATCCCTGTAACACGTCAGTAAGCGCCAACCGCAGCTCAGGTGTAACTTACTGCCATACCCGTCATATAACAACCCCGCAGTATCCCGGTAATGAACCCATTGCCCCCTGCAAGTCAGTATGATTATGTTATTATAGCTATCTAGTAATCCCTGTCACACGTCAGTGAACGCCAACCGCAGCTCAGGTGTGTAACTTACTGCCATACCGTCATATAACAACCCCGCAGTATACGGTAATGAACCCATTGCCCCCTGCAAGTCAGTATGATTATAGCTATCTAGTAATCCCTGTCACACGTCAGTGAGCGCCAACCGCAGCTCAGGTGTAACTTACTGCCATACCCGTCATATAACAACCCCGCAGTATACGGTAATGAACCCATTGCCCCCTGCAAGTCAGAATGATTATTATTATAGCTATCTAGTAATCCCTGTCACACGTCAGTGAGCGCCAACCGCAGCTCAGGTGTAACTTACTGCCATACCCGTCATATAACAACCCCGCAGTATACGGTAATGAACCCATTGCCCCCTGCAAGTCAGTATGATTATTATTATAGCTATCTAGTAATCCCTGTCACACGTCAGTGAACGCCAACCGCAGCTCAGGTGTGTAACTTACTGCCATACCTGTCATATAACAACCCCGCAGTATACGGTAATGAACCCATTGCCCCCTGCAAGTCAGTATGATTATGTTATTATAGCTATCTAGTAATCCCTGTCACACGTCAGTAAGCGCCAACCGCAGCTCAGGTGTAACTTACTGCCATACCCATCATATAACAACCCTGCAGTATCCCGGAAATGAACCCATTGCCCCCTACAAGTCAGTATGATTATTATTATAGCTATCTAGTAATCCCTCCTGTCAGACAAGCAGTTTGTTCACAGCGCACATCAGGGGCCTGTAGAGCTCTCAGGACACACGCCAGTAAGCGACAACCGCAGCTCAGGTGTGTAACTTACTGCCATACCCGTCATATAACAACCCCGCAGTATACAGTAATGAACCCATTGGCCCCTGCAAGTCAGTATGATTATTATTATAGCTATCTAGTAATCCCTGTTACACGTCAGTAAGCGCCAACCGCAGCTCAGGTGTAACTTACTGCCATACCGTCATATAACAACCCCGCAGTATCCGGTAATGAACCCATTGACCCCTGCAAGTCAGTATGGTTATGTTATTATAGCTATCTAGTAATCCCTGTCACACGTCAGTAAGCGCCAACCACAGCTCAGGTGTGTAAATTACTGCCATACCCGTCATATAACAACCCCGCAGTATACGGTAATGAACCCATTGGCCCCTGCAAGTCAGTATGATTATTATTATAGCTATCTAGTAATCCCTGTTACACGTCAGTAAGCGCCAACCGCAGCTCAGGTGTAACTTACTGCCATACCGTCATATAACAACCCCGCAGTATCCGGTAATGAACCCATTGACCCCTGCAAGTCAGTATGGTTATGTTATTATAGCTATCTAGTAATCCCTGTCACACGTCAGTAAGCGCCAACCGCAGCTCAGGTGTGTAACTTACTGCCATGCCCCTCATATAACAACCCCGCAGTATCCAGTAATGAACCCATTGCCCCCTGCAAGTCAGTATGATTATTATTATAGCTATCTAGTAATCCATGTCACACGTCAGTAAGCGCCAACCGCAGCTCAGGTGTAACTTACTGCCATACCCGTCATATAACAACCCCGCAGTATCCCGGTAATGAAGCTATTGCCCCCTGCAAGTCAGTATGATTATGTTATTATAGCTATCTAGTAATCCCTGTCACACGTCCGTAAGCGCCAACCGCAGCTCAGGTGTGTAACTTACTGCCATACCCGTCATATAACAACCCCGCAGTATACGGTAATTAACCCATTACCCCCTGCAAGTCAGTATGATTATGTTATTATAGCTATCTAGTAATCCCTGTAACACGTCAGTAAGCGCCAACCGCAGCTCAGGTGTAACTTACTGCCATACCGTCATATAACAACCCCGCAGTATACGGTAATTAACCCATTGCCCCCTGCAAGTCAGTATGATCATGTTATTATAGCTATCTAGTAATCCCTGTAACACGTCAGTAAGCGCCAACCGCAGCTCAGGTGTAACTTATTGCCATACCCCTCATATAACAACCCCGCAGTATCCCGGAAATGAACCCATTGTCCCCTGCAAGTCAGTATAATTATATTATTATAGCTATCTAGTAATCCCTGTCACACGTCAGTAAGCGCCAACCGCAGCTCAGGTGTAACTTACTGCCATACCTGTCATATAACAACCCCGCAGTATCCGGTAATGAACCCATTGCCCCCTGCAAGTCAGTATGGTTATGTTATTATAGCTATCTAGTAATCCCGTCACACGTCGTTAAGCGCCAACCGCAGCTCAGGTGTGTAACTTACTGCCATACCTGTCATATAACAACCCCGCAGTATACGGTAATGAACCCATTGCCCCCTGCAAGTCAGTATGATTATGTTATTATAGCTATCTAGTAATCCCTGTCACACGTCTCTCTGCAGTGTTCCCTGGAGTTGCCATGGTGATAATTGTCGTATGCATTGGGTTCCTAGCACTAATTGTTACGCTGGGGTTGTCAAGAATACACAGCGTGCGGCAAAAAGGTGGAGCTGAGGGCTCAGAGCTAGAAGCTGCCAATCAGAGAGATCCATTCTGGGAAGACTCGGCCATGACAATAACTGTGAATCCAATGGAGGTAAAAAGACAAGAAAACACAGAGAGCACTGCACAGCACTATCAAAGCAAAGAGGTGACCAATCAAAACAGCACTATCAAAGCACACCAGCAGCACCAACAAAACCGTAACACACAGCGCTGTCTTCAGCACACCAGCAGCACCAACAAAACCGTAACACACAGCGCTGTCTTCAGCACACCAGCAGCACTAACCAAACCGTAATGACACACAGCGCTGCCTTCAGCACACCAGCAGCACTAACCAAACAGTAATGACACACACCGCTGTCTTCAGCACACCAGCAGCACTAACCAAACTGTAATGACACACACCGCTGTCTGAAGCACACCAGCAGCACTAACCAAACTGTAATGACACACACCGCTGTCTGAAGCACACCAGCAGCACTAACCAAACCGTAATGACACACAGCGCTGCCTTCAGCACACCAGCAGCACTAACCAAACAGTAATGACACACACCGCTGTCTTCAGCACACCAGCAGCACTAACCAAACTGTAATGACACACACCGCTGTCTTCAGCACACCAGCAGCACTAACCAAACAGTAATGACACACACCGCTGTCTTCAGCACACCAGCAGCACTAACCAAACTGTAATGACACACACCGCTGTCTTCAGCACACCAGCAGCACCAACAAAACCGTAATGACACACACCGCTGTCTTCAGCACACCAGCAGCACTAACCAAACAGTAATGACACACAGCGCTGTCTTCAGCACACCAGCAGCACCAACAAAACCGTAATGACACACACCGCTGTCTTCAGCACACCAGCAGCACTAACCAAACAGTAATGACACACACCGCTGTCTTCAGCACACCAGCAGCACTAACCAAACCGTAATGACACACAGCGCTGCCTTCAGCACACCAGCAGCACTAACCAAACAGTAATGACACACACCGCTGTCTTCAGCACACCAGCAACACTAACCAAACAGTAATGACACACACCGCTGTCTTCAGCACATCAGCAGCACCAACAAAACAGTAATGACACACACCGCTGTCTTCAGCACACCAGCAGCACCAACAAAACCGTAATGACACACACCGCTGTCTTCAGCACACCAGCAGCACCAACAAAACCGTAATGACACACAGCGCTGTCTTCAGCACACCAGCAGCACCAACAAAACCGTAATGACACACAGCGCTGTCTACAGCACACCAGCAGCACTAACCAAACAGTAATGACACACAGCGCTGTCTTCAGCACACCAGCAGCACCAACAAAACCGTAATGACACACACCGCTGTCTTCAGCACACCAGCAGCACTAACAAAACTGTAACACACAGCGCTGTCTTCAGCACACCAGCAGCACTAACAAAACTGTAACACACAGCGCTGTCTTCAGCACACCAGCAGCACTAACCAAACCGTAATGACACACTGCTGTCTTCAGCACACCAGCAGCACTAACCAAACCATGACGACACACACCGCTGTCTTCAGCACACCAGCAACACTAACCAAACAGTAATGACACACACCGCTGCCTTCAGCACACCAGCAACACTAACCAAACAGTAATGACACACACCGCTGTCTTCAGCACACCAGCGGCACTAACCAAACAGTAATGACACACACCACTGTCTTCAGCACACCAGCAGCACTAACCAAACCGCAATGACACACACCGCTGTCTTCAGCACACCAGCAGCACCAACGAAACCGTAATGACACACAGCGCTGTCTTCAGCACACCAGCAGCACTAACCAAACCATAATGACACACACCGCTGTCTTCAGTACACCAGCAGCACTAACCAAACAGTAATGACACACCGCTGTCTTCAGCACACCAGCAGCACTAACCAAACCATAATGACACACACCGCTGTCTTCAGCACACCAGCAGCACTAACCAAACAGTAATGACACACACCGCTGTCTTCAGTACACCAGCAGCACTAACCAAACAGTAATGACACACACCGCTGTCTTCAGTACACCAGCAGCACTAACCAAACCATGACGACACACACCGCTGTCTTCAGCACACCAGCAGCACTAACAAAACTGTAACACACACCGCTGTCTTCAGCACACCAGCAGCACTAACAAAACTGTAACACACAGCGCTGTCTTCAGCACACCAGCGGCACTAACCAAACCGTAATGACACACAGCGCTGTCTTCAGCACACCAGCAGCACTAACCAAACCGTAATGACACACACCGCTGTCTTCAGCACACCAGCAACACTAACCAAACCGTAATGACACACACCGCTGTCTTCAGCACACCAGCAGCACTAACCAAACCGTAATGACACACAGCGCTGTCTTCAGCACACCAGCAGCACTAACCAAACCGTAATGACACACACCGCTGTCTTCAGCACACCAGCAACACTAACCAAACCGTAATGACACACAGCGCTGTCTTCAGCACACCAGCAGCACTAACCAAACCATAATGACACACAGCGCTGTCTTCAGCACACCAGCAGCACTAACAAAACTGTAACGACACACACCGCTGTCTTCAGCACACCAGCAGCACTAACCAAACCGTAATGACACACAGCGCTGTCTTCAGCACACCAGCAGCACTAACCAAACAGTAATGACACACACCGCTGTCTTCAGCACACCAGCAGCACTAACCAAACCGTAATGACACACAGCGCTGTCTTCAGCACACCAGCAGCACTAACCAAACCGTAATGACACACACCGCTGTCTTCAGCACACCAGCAGCACTAACCAAACAGTAATGACACACACCGCTGTCTTCAGCACACCAGCAGCACTAACCAAATCGTAATGACACACAGCGCTGTCTTCAGCACACCAGCGGCACTAACAAAACTGTAACGACACACAGCGCTGTCTACAGCACACCAGCAGCACTAACCAAACAGTAATGACACACAGCGCTGTCTTCAGCACACCAGCGGCACTAACCAAACAGTAATGACACACACCGCTGTCTTCAGCACACCAGCAGCACTAACCAAACAGTAATGACACACAGCGCTGTCTTCAGCACACCAGCAGCACTAACCAAACCATAATGACACACACCGCTGCCTTCAGCACACCAGCAGCACTAACCAAACCGTAATGACACACACCGCTGTCTTCAGCACACCAGCAGCACTAACCAAACCGTAATGACACACACCGCTGTCTTCAGCACACCAGCAGCACTAACCAAACAGTAATGACACACACCGCTGTCTGAAGCACACCAGCAGCACTAACCAAACCATGACGACACACAGCGCTGTCTTCAGTACACCAGCAGCACTAACCAAACCGTAATGACACACACCGCTGTCTTCAGCACACCAGCAGCACTAACCAAACTGTAACGACACACACCGCTGTCTTCAGCACACCAGCAGCACTAACCAAACAGTAATGACACACACCGCTGTCTTCAGTACACCAGCAGCACTAACCAAACCGTAATGACACACACCGCTGTCTTCAGTACACCAGCAGCACTAACCAAACAGTAATGACACACACCGCTGTCTTCAGTACACCAGCAGCACTAACCAAACCGTAATGACACACACCGCTGTCTGAAGCACACCAGCAGCACTAACCAAACCATGACGACACACACCACTGTCTTCAGCACACCAGCAGCACTAACCAAACTGTAACGACACACACCGCTGTCTTCAGCACACCAGCAGCACTAACCAAACCGTAATGACACACACCGCTGTCTTCAGCACACCAGCAGCACTAACCAAACCGTAATGACACACAGTGCTGTCTTCAGCACACCAGCAGCACTAACCAAACCGTAACGACACACAGCGCTGTCTTCAGCACACCAGCAGCACTAACAAAACTGTAACGACACACACCGCCATCTCCAACAGAATAGCAAGACAAACATATTTATAAAAACAAACTACCATCTCCGACACAAGCTTAACAAATGTACCTGCTGACTTATCAAGGCTTACCCTGCTATAAATTTGTACATAATTGTCTTTATCAGATAAAAACTTTAAAACAAAACACTTTATACTAACATGACGGCGTGTAACCTGCTACATATCTGTACCCAATTGTCTTTATCAGATAACAACTGTAAAACACACTTTATACTAACATAATGACAGTGTGTAACCTGCTACATATCTGCACCTAATTGTCTTTATCAGATAACTAATACACACTTTATAATAACATAATGACTGAGTAACCTTGTAGTCTGCAAACTAAAGCCCAGATAAGCTCCTACTAATAAGGGATACGGTTGGTAGAGTTTGGCTCTTGATACATTTCATTAAAAAGGATGTGAATTTGTGTTAAAAACATTAGGACTTGGCTGATCAGTTATTCTTTAACAGCACAACAGAAATGTCTATTTAAATGTATTCAATAACTACAGTAAAGCACGTTACACTTCCCTGATATCTGTCTCTCTTCTCCAGTCCTTGCAGTCTCGCAGATCGGTCTCAGCACAGAAAGGGTCGGTCACAGAGCAGGGAGAATCAGACGAGCAGCCTCGCTGACTGGGATAGGTCGTGTGACCTCTGTGTACGTGACACTCACGTGCGAAGCACTCGCTGGCACTCGTCTCCTCCACCATCATTTCTCAGGGGAAATAAGCCGCTTTGTCTCATTCCTAATGTTTCTATGTGACTCTTCTTCATGTGCTGTGGAGAAGCTGTTGTCTGACCCCTGTCCGTCTCTCACTCATGCAGACTAAAGACACTGGTGACACAACCTATCAGTCTCTCCTCCCTACAAACATCTCAATGAGCCCCCCGTCCCTCCCCTCTCTTGTACCCGTCTGTCTTTGGGGTAAGGGTTCACGACACTGAATGAAACGACTCACTGATTTGTGATATATATATATATATATAAAAAAAAACTATATATAGACAGAGTCTCCAGACTGTTATGTCAACTGAATGTGCATAAGAAGGAAGTTAGGAACTGAAGTGGGTGGTGGCTGTAGGAGGGGGAGGCAGTGGGATGGTATTATATTCACAAGGAAGACGTGATCCAGCACATTATGTAGAGGGTAGGTTGTACCTTATAACCAAGACGGAGACGTCGCAGGAGAGGGGCACAAACAGCACTGCCTGAGGGAAAACAAACACATAATGCTATAACTTCCTATTAGCGTTACCCCCCCACCTACCCTCCTTGTGTCTTCAAGCTCTGCTGAAAGCTGGAGCCTGCACAGACCTGTGTCTCAGCACCACAAAAATCAGCCGGAGGATAATTCTCTTCAATATATTTAATCATATATTTATATAAAAAACACAGTTCATAGTCAGATGTGTGGGGCTGTGCCCCGAAGTCTCTGGTCCCTTTACAGCACTCCCCAGACCTCTTCAAAGGCCGTGCAGATCTTGGCGCAAGTGAGAGCAGCAGAGAGAGGATACTGGCTGAGAGAGACACAGCGCTCAGTGTAGCCCACGTTTACCTGAGACACAGAGGAAAGAGAGAGTTACATACACAGCACAGAAACTTCTACATCTCACAGCTGCTGACACTGCTCCTGCCCTGTATATTCTAAGCGGTGGGGTAATATATGTCACTTACAGCGCCATGTGCAAATGCCCCAACCACAAGGAGCACAGGGTTGTCTGGTGGTACCAGGTCTCGCACACAGGGCACTCTCTCTCCTGAGAACGATGTGCTGATCTTCACACAACCCACTGGCAGGTGGTCAGTCAGGGGATTCTTAATGACCTGAGGAGGGGACAATATTTGGACACAAATTAAAGAAAATTCAGGCACTGAGACAAGACATTTGTACCAACTCACAGCATAGAGGGGGGAAGGGACAATCATACACATTACAGTATATACAGAGCATCAGGAATGTTCTCCATGTGAGTCAAGTTAATGAATCTAGTCTCAGTCATTTGTCTGAATAAAAATGATTCTCCGTCGGTAAATTAAGGTCTGTGAGTCTGGACCTTTACAGAATATAGCTAAGTTGTCAAACATTCTGATTTGCTGCACAGCTTCTCATTAAAGGGACACTGTACCCAAAATTTTTCTTTTGTAATTCAGAAAGAGCATGCAATTTTAAGCAACTTTCTAATTTACTCCTATTATCAATTTTTCTTCGTTCTCTTGCTATCTTTATTTGAAAAAGAAGGCATCTAAGCTTGTTTTGGGTTCAGTACTCAGGAAGCACTTTTTTTATTGGTGAATGAATTTATCCACCAATCAGCAAGGACAACCCAGGTTGTTCACCAAAAATGGGCCGGCATCTAAACTTACATTTTTGCATTTCAAATAAAGATACCAAGAGAATGAAGAAAATTTGATAAAAGGAGTAAATTAGAAAGTTGCTTAAAATGCCATGCTCAATCTGAATTACGAAAGAAAAAATTTGGTTACAGTGTCCCTTTAAAATGTTGCCGCGAGCTCTTGAAAAGAAATCTCTCATTTCACATTGCTCTACATTCAAGCAGCAACAATAACCCAGTAGCTTGCACAGTAACATGAATTAGCACAGTAAGCAACAAGCAGCACAGTAAGCAACAAGCAGCACAGTAAGCAACAAGCAGCACAGTAAGCAACAAGCAGCACAGTAAGCAATATGCAGCACAGTAAGCAACAAGCAGCAACAATAACCCAGTAGCTTGCACAGTAACATGAATTAGCACAGTAACATGAATTAGCACAGTAACATGAATTAGCACAGTAAGCAACAAGCAGCACAGTAAGCAACAAGCAGCACAGTAAGCAATATGCAGCACAGTAAGCAATATGCAGCACAGTAAGCAACAAGCAGCAACAATAACCCAGTAGCTTGCACAGTAACATGAATTAGCACAGTAACATGAATTAGCACAGTAAGCAACAAGCAGCACAGTAAGCAACAAGCAGCACAGTAAGCAACAAGCAGCAACAATAACCCAGTAGCTTGCACAGTAACATGAATTAGCACAGTAAGCAACATGCAGCACAGTAAGCAACATGCAGCACAGTAAGGAACAAGCAGCAACAATAACCCAGTAGCTTGCACAGTAACATGAATTAGCACAGTAAGCAACAAGCAGCACAATAACCCAGTAGCTTGCACAGTAACATGAATTAGCACAGTAAGCAACAAGCAGCACAGTAAGCAACAAGCAGCACAGTAAGCAACAAGCAGCACAGTAACCCAGTAGCTTGCACAGTAACATGAATTAGCACAGTAAGCAACAAGCAGCACAATAACCCAGTAGCTTGCACAGTAACATGAATTAGCACAGTAAGCAACAAGCAGCGCAATAACCCAGTAGCTTGCACAGTAACATGAATTAGCACAGTAAGCAACAAGCAGCAACAATAACCCAGTAGCTTGCACAGTAACATGAATTAGCACAGTAAGCAACAAGCAGCACAGTAAGCAACAAGCAGCAACAATAACCCAGTAGCTTGCACAGTAACATGAATTAGCACAGTAAGCAACAAGCAGCACAGTAAGGAACAAGCAGCACAATAACCCAGTAGCTTGCACAGTAACATGAATTAGCACAGTAAGCAACAAGCAGCACAGTAAGCAACAAGCAGCAACAATAACCCAGTAGCTTGCACAGTAACATGAATTAGTACAGTAACATGAATTAGCACAGTAAGCAACAAGCAGCACAATAACCCAGTAGCTTGCACAGTAACATGAATTAGCACAGTAAGCAACAAGCAGCACAATAACCCAGTAGCTTGCACAGTAACATGAATTAGCACAGTAAGCAACAAGCAGCACAGTAAGCAACAAGCAGCAACAATAACCCAGTAGCTTGCACAGTAACATGAATTAGCACAGTAACATGAATTAGCACAGTAACATGAATTAGCACAGTAACATGAATTAGCACAGTAAGCAACATGCAGCACAGTAAGGAACAAGCAGCACAATAACCCAGTAGCTTGCACAGTAAGGAACAAGCAGCACAATAACCCAGTAGCTTGCACAGTAACATCAATTAGCACAGTAAGGAACAAGCAGCACAATAACCCAGTAGCTTGCACAGTAACATCAATTAGCACAGTAAGGAACAAGCAGCACAATAACCCGGTAGCTTGCACAGTAACATCAATTAGCACAGTAACATGAATTAGCACAGTAAGCAACATGCAGCACAGTAAGGAACAAGCAGCACAATAACCCAGTAGCTTGCACAGTAACACCAATTAGCACAGTAAGCAACAAGCAGCACAGTAAGCAACAAGCAGTGCAATAACCCAGTAGCTTGCACAGTAACATGAATTAGCACAGTAAGCAACAGACAAAAACAAATTGAGCTGCTTGTGACACTTTGTCCCAATGATATGACAGCTCGGTAAGCGCAAACATAATAGCAAGGGTTTCTTATATAGTTAATACAAAATACCATCTGCAGATAACATATCTTGACTCTTTATAGTATTAAAGGGACAGTCTAGTATAAATTAAACTTTCATTATTCAGATAGGACTTTTAATTTTAATCAACTTTCCAATTTACTTTTATCATCAAATTTGCTTTTTTCTCTTGGTATTCTTAGTTTAAACTAAACATAGGTAGGCTCATATGCTAATTTTTAAGCCTTTGAGGGCTGCCTCTTATCACATGCTTTTTAAATCTCTTTTCAATACAAAGAGACAAAGTACACGTGGGCCATATAGATAACACTGTGCTCAGGCACAGGGGGTTATTTAAGATTTAGCACAAAACAATACTAAATGCAAGACAATAGATAATAAACAGTCACAGTCATGTGATCAGGGGGCTGGAAGAAGGTTCCTAGATACAAGGTAATCACAGAGGTAAAAAGTATATTAATATGACTGTGTTGGTTATGCAAAACTGGGCAATGGGTAATAAAGGGATTAGCTATCTGTTAAAACAATAACAATTCTATAGTAGACTGTCCCTTTAAGCATCATCTATGCGAGGAGGTGAGAAAGTAAACTCTCAATGCTGCAATATGACCATCGGGAAGGGCTTCTGATGTAAATGACTTAGTGCAGAAGACAAAGCAACAAACTCTCCTGTATTTCATTTGAGAGAAGAGCTTTTCATATAAACAGAATTCCAGTAAGTTATTAAAATATATTTTCTAACACACCAATAACATACACTGGGGATTCCTGATATGAGTGTGGCCAATGCCAGCGGCAAAGCTCACCCACCGCACAGTTACATTAAATACAAACCGTATACAACTGCGGTGAGTGAGCCGTTACCCTCCTCAGCCATTAGTTACATTAAATACAAACCGTATACAAGTGCGGTGAGTGAGCCGCTGCCCTCCTTAGCCATTAGTTACATTAAATACAAACTCTATACAAGTACGGTGAGTGAGCCGTTACCCTCTTGTATACGGTTTGTATTAAATGTAACTAATGGCTGAGGAGGGTAACGGCTCACTCACCGCACTTGTATACGGTTTGTATTTAATGTAACTAATGGCTGAGGAGGGTAACAGCTCACTCACCGCACTTGTATACGGTTTGTATTTAATGTAACTAATGGCTGAGGAGGGTAACGGCTCACTCACCGCAGTTGTATACGGTTTGTATTTAATGTAACTAATGGCTGAGGAGGGTAACAGCTCACTCACCGCACTTGTATACGGTTTGTATTTAATGTAACTAATGGCTGAGGAGGGTAACGGCTCACCCACCGCACTTGTATACGGTTTGTACTTAATGTAACTAATGGCTGAGGAGGGTAACGGCTCACTCACCGCACTTGTATACGGTTTATATTTAATGTAACTAATGGCTGAGGAGGGTAACGGCTCACTCACCGCACTTGTATACGGTTTGTATTTAATGTAACTAATGGCTGAGGAGGGTAACGGCTCACTCACCGCACTTGTATACGGTTTATATTTAATGTAACTAATGGCTGAGGAGGGTAACGGCTCACTCACCGCACTTGTATACGGTTTATATTTAATGTAACTAATGGCTGAGGAGGGTAACGGCTCACTCACCGCACTTGTATACGGTTTATATTTAATGTAACTAATGGCTGAGGAGGGTAACGGCTCACTCACCGCACTTGTATATGGTTTGTATTTAATGTAACTAATGGCTGAGGAGGGTAGCGGCTCACTCACCGCACTTGTATACGGTTTGTATTTACTGTAACTAATGGCCGATGAGGGTAACGGCTCACTCACCGCACTTGTATACAGTTTGTACTTAATGTAACTAATGGCTGAGGAGGGTAACGGCTAACTCACCGCACTTGTACTTAATGTAACTAATGGCTGAGGAGGGTAACGGCTCACTCACCGCACTTGTATAGGGTTTGTATTTACTGTAACTAATGGCTGAGGAGGGTAACGGCTCACTCACCGCACTTGTATACGGTTTGTATTAAATGTAACTAATGGCTGAGGAGGGTAACGGCTCACTCACCGCTCTTGTATACGGTTTGTACTTAATGTAACTAATGGCTGAGGAGGGTAACGGCTCACTCACCACACTTGTATAGGGTTTGTATTTACTGTAACTAATGGCTGAGGAGGGTAACGGCTCACTCACCGCACTTGTATACAGTTTGTATTAAATGTAACTAATGGCTGAGGAGGGTAACGGCTCACTCACCGCTCTTGTATACGGTTTGTACTTAATGTAACGGCTCACTCACCACACTTGTATAGGGTTTGTATTTACTGTAACTAATGGCTGAGGAGGGTAACTGCTCACTCACCGCTCTTGTATACGGTTTGTACTTAATGTAACTAATGGCTGAGGAGGGTAACGGCTCACTCACCGCACTTGTATACGGTTTGTATTTACTGTAACTAATGGCTGATGAGGATAACTGCTCACTCACCGCACTTGTATACGGTTTGTATTAAATGTAACTAATGGCTGAGGAGGGTAACTGCTCACTCACCACACTTGTATACGGTTTGTACTTAATGTAACTAATGGCTGATGAGGATAACTGCTCACTCACCGCACTTGTATACGGTTTGTATTAAATGTAACTAATGGCTGAGGAGGGTAACGGCTCACTAACCGCACTTGTATACGGTTTGTATTTAATGTAACTAATGGCTGAGGAGGGTAACGGCTCACTCACCGCACTTGTATACAGTTTGTATTAAATGTAACTAATGGCTGAGGAGGGTAACGGCTCACTCACCGCTCTTGTATACGGTTTGTACTTAATGTAACTAATGGCTGAGGAGGGTAACGGCTCACTCACCGCACTTGTATACGGTTTGTATTTACTGTAACTAATGGCTGATGAGGATAACTGCTCACTCACCGCACTTGTATACGGTTTGTATTAAATGTAACTAATGGCTGAGGAGGGTAACTGCTCACTCACCGCACTTGTATACGGTTTGTATTTAATGTAACTAATGGCTGAGGAGGGTAACGGCTCACCCACCGCACTTGTATACGGTTTGTACTTAATGTAACTAATGGCTGAGGAGGGTATCGGCTCACTCACCGCACTTGTATACGGTTTATATTTAATGTAACTAATGGCTGAGGAGGGTAACGGCTCACTCACCGCACTTGTATATGGTTTGTATTTAATGTAACTAATGGCTGAGGAGGGTAGCGGCTCACTCACCGCACTTGTATACGGTTTGTATTTACTGTAACTAATGGCCGATGAGGGTAACGGCTCACTCACCGCACTTGTATACGGTTTGTACTTAATGTAACTAATGGCTGAGGAGGGTAACGGCTCACTCACCGCACTTGTACTTAATGTAACTAATGGCTGAGGAGGGTAACGGCTCACTCACCGCACTTGTATAGGGTTTGTATTTACTGTAACTAATGGCTGAGGAGGGTAACGGCTCACTCACCGCACTTGTATACGGTTTGTATTTACTGTAACTAATGGTTGAGGAGGGTAACGGCTCACTCACCGCACTTGTATACGGTTTGTATTAAATGTAACTAATGGCTGAGGAGGGTAACGGCTCACTCACCGCTCTTGTATACGGTTTGTACTTAATGTAACTAATGGCTGAGGAGGGTAACGGCTCACTCACCACACTTGTATAGGGTTTGTATTTACTGTAACTAATGGCTGAGGAGGGTAACGGCTCACTCACCGCACTTGTATACAGTTTGTATTAAATGTAACTAATGGCTGAGGAGGGTAACGGCTCACTCACCGCTCTTGTATACGGTTTGTACTTAATGTAACTAATGGCTGAGGAGGGTAACGGCTCACTCACCGCTCTTGTATACGGTTTGTACTTAATGTAACTAATGGCTGAGGAGGGTAACGGCTCACTCACCGCACTTGTATACGGTTTGTATTTACTGTAACTAATGGCTGATGAGGATAACTGCTCACTCACCGCACTTGTATACGGTTTGTATTTACTGTAACTAATGGCTGATGAGGATAACTGCTCACTCACCGCACTTGTATACGGTTTGTATTAAATGTAACTAATGGCTGAGGAGGGTAACTGCTCACTCACCGCACTTGTATACGGTTTGTACTTAATGTAACTAATGGCTGATGAGGATAACTGCTCACTCACCGCACTTGTATACGGTTTGTATTAAATGTAACTAATGGCTGAGGAGGGTAACGGCTCACTCACCGCACTTGTATACAGTTTGTATTAAATGTAACTAATGGCTGAGGAGGGTAACGGCTCACTCACCGCTCTTGTATACGGTTTGTATTAAATGTAACTAATGGCTGATGAGGGTAACGGCTCACTCACCACACTTGTATAGGGTTTGTATTTACTGTAACTAATGGCTGAGGAGGGTAACGGCTCACTCACCGCACTTGTATACAGTTTGTATTAAATGTAACTAATGGCTGAGGAGGGTAACGGCTCACTCACCGCTCTTGTATACGGTTTGTACTTAATGTAACTAATGGCTGAGGAGGGTAACGGCTCACTCACCGCACTTGTATACGGTTTGTATTTACTGTAACTAATGGCTGATGAGGATAACTGCTCACTCACCGCACTTGTATACGGTTTGTATTAAATGTAACTAATGGCTGAGGAGGATAACTGCTCACTCACCGCACTTGTATACGGTTTGTATTTAATGTAACTAATGGCTGAGGAGGGTAACGGCTCACTCACCGCACTTGTATACGGTTTGTATTAAATGTAACTAATGGCTGAGGAGGGTAACGGCTCACTCACCGCACTTGTATACGGTTTGTACTTAATGTAACTAACGGCTGAGGAGGGTAACGGCTCACTTATCGCACTTGTATTTGGTTTGTATTTACTGTAACTAACGGCTGAGGAGGGTAACGGCTCACTCACCGCACTTGTATTTGGTTTGTATTTACTGTAACTAACAGCTGAGGAGGGTAACGGCTCACTCACCGCACTTGTATACGGTTTGTATTTACTGTAACTAATGGCTGAGGAGGGTAACGGCTCACTCACCGCACTTGTATACGGTTTGTATTTACTGTAACTAATGGCTGATGAGGGTAACGGCTCACTCACCGCACTTGTATACGGTTTGTACTTAATGTAACTAATGGCTGAGGAGGGTAACGGCTCACTCACCGCACTTGTACTTAATGTAACTAATGGCTGAGGAGGGTAACGGCTCACTCACCGCACTTGTATACAGTTAGTATTAAAGTAACTAATGGCTGAGGAGGGTAACGGCTCACTCACCGCTCTTGTATACGGTTTGTACTTAATTTAACTAATGGCTGAGGAGGGTAACGGCTCACTCACCGCTCTTGTATACAGTTTGTATTAAATGTAACTAATGGCTGAGGAGGGTAACGGCTCACTCACCGCTCTTGTATACGGTTTGTATTAAATGTAACTAATGGCTGAGGAGGGTAACGGCTCACTCACCGCTCTTGTATACGGTTTGTACTTAATGTAACTAATGGCTGAGGAGGGTAACGGCTCACTAACCGCACTTGTATACGGTTTGTACTTAATGTAACTAATGGCTGATGAGGATAACTGCTCACTCACCGCACTTGTATACGGTTTGTATTAAATGTAACTAATGGCTGAGGAGGGTAACGGCTCACTCACCGCACTTGTATACGGTTTGTATTAAATGTAACTAATGGCTGAGGAGGGTAACGGCTCACTCACCGCACTTGTATACGGTTTGTATTTAATGTAACTAATGGCTGAGGAGGGTAACGGCTCACTCACCGCACTTGTATACGGTTTGTATTTACTGTAACTAATGGCTGAGGAGGGTAACGGCTCACTCACCGCTCTTGTATACGGTTTGTATTTAATGTAACTAATGACTGAGGAGGGTAACGGCTCACTCACCGCACTTGTATACGGTTTGTATTTACTGTAACTAATGGCTGAGGAGGGTAACGGCTCACTCACCGCACTTGTATACCGTTTGTATTTACTGTAACTAATGGCTGAGGAGGGCAGCGGCTCACTCACCGCACTTGTATAGGGTTTGCATTTACTGTAACTAATGGCTGAGGAGGGTAACGGCTCACTCACCGCACTTGTATACGGTTTGTATTTACTGTAACTAATGGCTGAGGAGGGTAACGGCTCACTCACCGCTCTTGTATACGGTTTGTATTTAATGTAACTAATGACTGAGGAGGGTAACGGCTCACTCACCGCACTTGTATACGGTTTGTATTTACTGTAACTAATGGCTGAGGAGGGTAACGGCTCACTCACCGCACTTGTATACCGTTTGTATTTACTGTAACTAATGGCTGAGGAGGGCAGCGGCTCACTCACCGCACTTGTATAGGGTTTGCATTTACTGTAACTAATGGCTGAGGAGGGTAACGGCTCACTCACCGCACTTGTATACGGTTTGTATTTACTGTAATTAATGGCTGAGGAGGGTAACGGCTCACTCACCGCACTTGTATACGGTTTGTACTTAATGTAACTAATGGCTGAGGAGGGTAACGGCTCACTCACCGCACTTGTATACGGTTTGTACTTAATGTAACTAATGGCTGAGGAGGGTAACGGCTCACTCACCGCACTTGTATTTGGTTTGTATTTACTGTAACTATCGGCTGAGGAGGGTAACGGCTCACTCACCGCACTTGTATACGATTTGTACTTAATGTAACTAATGGCTGAGGAGGGTAACGGCTTTTTGTCCCCTCACTGCTGTGTGCTGCACTTCCCACACCCAGAGGCGACACAAGAGATCTCTGCAGGAGGGGTGGAAAGTGCAGCACACGGTGGTGAATTCACTCCTGGAGACAAAAAGTACTTACAAATATCCTTTGTTCATGTGTCTTTAAAAAGGACAGTAGCACCTTTAGATTTTTATATAAATGCTGTGTGATAAAAAAGCAATTGTGTAATATATGTCCATTATTTATTTTGCCCCCTTTTCGCGTAATTTAGCAATTTCTAATTCTCAGAACATGAAATGCACCTGCTGACTTCTCAAGGCTACCCATGCTACATATATGTCCCTAATTGGCTTTAACTGATTACAACTGATGTACTTTATACTAACATAATAACCGTGGTTAGCTTGGTTGTCTGTGAACTAAAGTCCAGCATATAGTATATTATATTATAATAAACAAGGAAGCGCTCCATCTGGGAATGAACAATAGTATAATAGCTTGTTCTATGGCAAGTTACCACCCCACATGAGCCTACATGATCATTCTGACCCCGACTAAACAATGCAGCCCTCTGACCGAGAGAAACAGCAAAACACTAGGCACACTGAACAACGGGTCCACGTCTGGCTTCCCACTTAGGGAGACTTCCCTCAGGGTCATAAATAAAACAAAAATGTATGCTTACCTGATAAATTCCTTTCTTTCCGGGCATGGAGAGTCCACAACTTCATTCCAATTACTAGTGGAAATACAACTCCTGGCCAGCAGGAGGAGGCAAAGAGCACCCAAGCAGAGCTGTTAAGTGTCACTTCCCTTACCCATAATCCCCAGTCATTCGGCCAAAGGAAAATGGAAAAAGAAGATAACACAAGGGTATAGAGGTGCCGTCTTAAATTAAATAAGGGCAGGGTTGTGGACTCTCCATGCCCGGAAAGAAAGAAATTTATCAGGTAAGCATACATTTTGTCCACGACTTCATTCCAATTGCTGGTGGGAACACGGAATGAAATTGGAGGGAGAACAAGACAGGCGGACCGAAACAGAAGGCACCACCGCTTGAAAAACATTTCTCCCAAAGGAAGCCTTAGTCTAGGCAAAAGTATCAAATTTATAAAATTTTTAAAAAGGTATACAAGGAGAACTAAGTAGCTGCCTTGCAGATTTGCTTCACAAATGCTACATTTTTGACAGCTCAGGAAAAGAAGATAGATCTAGTGGAAATAGCTGTAATTCTCTCAGGAGGCTGTTGTCCAGCTGTCTCATAAACTAACCTGATAACACTTCTCAAACAGAGAGAAAGAGAAGTAGCAGAGGCTTTCCCACCTTTATGCTTACCAGCAAAACAACGAACAGAGCAGAAAACTGCCGAAAAATCTTATTTGCTAGTAGATAAAAATTTAGAGCATGCACAACATCCAAGTTGTTTAAGAGATGTTCCTTCTGAGAAGAAGGATTCAGACAAAAGGAAGGAACAACAAGTTCCTGATTGATGATGCAATGAAATACTACTCTGGGAAGAGATCCCAATTTAGTACGAAGGACCACCTTATCCCCATTAAAAATAAGGAAAGGGAAACCACACTGCAGAACCGAAAACTCAGAAATTCTGCGAGCAGAAGAAATAGCAAGAAGAAACAAAAACTTTCCACGAAAACAACTTAACATCAACCGAATGCATAGGCTCAAACGGAGCCTGTTGCAAGCGTGAACAACAAGATTAAGGCTCCAAGGAGAAGCAACAGGTTTAAACACAGGCTTGATTCTGACCAAAAATACAAACAGAGCAGGGAACAGCAACCAAAGGTAGGCACGGAGTAAAGGGTCAGCCAACCCCTCAATGCAAGTAAATGTAGAAAAGTTGACTAGAGCACAGCAAATATAGTAAAAACAGAACTTTATTGCTTCATGGTCCAAAGTACAAAACCAAACAACGTTTCAAACCTATCACAGACATGATTAAGGACCTGTGATAGGTCTGAAACCTTGATTCTGACCAAGGCCTGAGTCAAAGATAGAACATCTGGCAGATCCGCCCGACGCTAGTGCAAAAGAATAGACAGTGCAGAAATCTGACCCTTCAGAATACTGACTGACAAAGCTTTCTTGAGGCCTTCCTGAAGAAAAGAAGAAATGTGAGGAAACCTCATCCGACTCCAAGAGAAACCCTTTGATTCACACCAATATAGGTATTTACGCCATACCCAATGGTATATCTTACGAGAAAAAGGCTCACAAGCCTGAAACATAGAAACGAAAACTTTCTCAGAAAAAAAAAAAGGAAGGAGGAGGAAGGGAACCTGAAGTAGAAGGTCCTTCCACAGAGGCAACTTCAACGGGAAAAAAAATAAAGACATCTTCACCAGATCTGCGAACCAGATCCTGCGAGGCCAGGCAGGAGCTAATAAAATCAGACGACCCCTCCTGTTTAATACGGAGTAAAGACTCGAGGAAGGAGAACAAAACGGAGGAAAAAGGTACACCAGACTGAAGTACCAAGGCACCACCAGAGCATCTATTAGAGTGTCTTGAGGATCTCTTGATCTAGACCCGTACTTGAAAGCTTGGCGTAGACTTGACGTCATCAGATCCAATGCTGGTACTCCCCACCGCAGAGTTATTGTGAAACCTCTGGATGGAGAGCCCACTCCCTGGAATGAGAAAGGTCTGCCTACTCAGAAAATCTACTTCCCACTTGTCCACCCCTGGGATGTGAATGGAAGAGAGGAGACGATTGTGATACTCTGCTCACTAGAGGATGCGAGTCACTTCCTTAATTGCTAAGGGACTCCGAGTTCCTCCTTTGGAAAATGAGGTATGCCACTGAGGTGATATAGTCCAATTGAAATCTGATAAAGAGGACTAAAGCTAGATGAGGCCAGGCTAGCAAGGCACTGGAAATTGCACTTAACTGTAGGATGATTATGGGAGAGAAGACTCCTCTTGAGTACAAAGACCTTGAGCCCTTAGAGAACCCCAAACTGCTCCCCAGCCAGAAAGGCTGTCGTCCGTGGTCACAATCACCCAGGATTGTCTCAGAAAATATGTACTCTGTGACAGACAGTCCTGAGAAATCGACCAAGACAGAGAGTCTCTTGATATGGGATTCAGAGCTATCAGCTGCGATAGGTCAGAGTCTGAGCATGCGTAACAGCAGAGGTCTCAGATGGAACCGAGCAAATGGAAAGATGTCCATGGAAGCAACCATCAGACCAATTACTTCCATACACTGAACCACAGATGGATGGGTAGAGGACTGAAGAGAAAGACAAGAAGCCAAAAGTTTGGATTTTCTGACCTCAGTGAGAAAAATCTTATGAATATAGTCTCTATAATCGTTCCTAAGAAACATACCCTGGTGTCTGGCACTAGGGAACTCTTCCGAATTCACTTTCCATCCGTGGGAATGAAGAATAGACAACAAGATCACTGTAGGAGATCTTGCTAACTGAAAAGATGGCGCTTGAACCAGGATGTTCATCCAAATAAGGCGCCACCGCTATCCCTTGAGATCTGAACACTGCCAAAAAGGCCCCTAGGACCTTTGTAAAAAACAGAGGAGCTGTTGCAAGGCCAAAAGGTAAGAGCAACAAACTGGAAAAAGTTTGTCCAGAAAGGCAAACCAAAGTAAATGGTGACATTCCCTGAGAATGGGAACATGTAAATACGCATACTTCAAATCTATGGTAGTCATAAACTGACCTCCTGTACTAAGGGAATAATGGAACAAATAGTTTCCATTTTGAAGGACAGAACCGTGAGGAATGTGTTGAGACACGTCAGGTTTAGAATGAGACGAAAAAGGAAATTTATTCTTACCTGATAAATTTATTTCTTTTACGATATGACGAGTCCACGGATTTCATCCTTACTTATAGGATAATGCCTCCTGGTCAGCAGGAAGTGGCAAAGAGAACCACGGCAGAGCTGTATATATAGCTCTTCCCTTCCACTCCAGTCATTCGACCGAAGTTAGGAAGAGAAAGGAAAAGCCAAAGGTGCAGAGGTGACTGAAATTTAACAAAAATAAGTACATACCTGTCTTAGAAATGACAGGGTGGGCCGTGGACTCGTCATATCGTAAAAGAAATAAATTTATCAGGCAAGCATAAATTTCCTTTTCCTTTACAAGATATGACGAGTCCACAGATTTCATCCTTACTTATGGGATACAATACCAAAGCTATAAGACACGGATGAAAGGGAGGGACAAGACAGGAATCTAAACGGAAGGCACCACTGCTTGAAGAACCTTTCTCCCTTTCCAGTGTCCAGGGGTCCTGAACATCTCTTACCCAAGCCTGGGTAAAGAGAGAAAGTCTGCCCCCTACTAGATCCGGTCCCGGATCGGGGGACGCCCCTTCATGCTGTCTTGGTAGCAGCAGCGGGCTTCTTAGGTTGTTTACCCTTGTTCCAAGCCTGGTTGGGTCTCCAGACGGACTTGGCCTGAGTAAAATTCCCTTCCTGTTTAGCGGAAGAGGAAGAAGAGACTCCTTTGAAGTTCCGAAAGGAACGAAAATTATTTTGTTTACCTCTCAGTTTAGATGTTCTTATCCTGAGGTATGAGATGACCCTTACCTCCCGTAATGTCAGAAATGATTTCTTTCAAGTCAGGCCCGAATAGGGTTTTTCCTTTGAAAGGAATAGCCAAAAGCTTTGATTTAGATGACACATCAGCAGACCAAGATTTTAACCATAACGCTCTATGCGCTAAAATGGCAAATCCGGCATTCTTAGCTGCCAATTTGGCAATCTGAAAGGCGGCGTCCGTAATAACAGAATTAGCCAGCTTAAGAACCTTAATTCTAAAATGTCCTCTAAAGTAGTCTCAGTCTTAAGAGACTCTAAGGCGTCATACCAGAAGGCCGCCGCAGTTGTAACTGGTACAATGCAGGCCGTCGGTTGTAAAAAAGGAAACCCTGATGAATAAATAACTTCCTTAGAAGACCCTCCAATTTCTTATCCATAGGGTCTTTGAAAGCACAACTGTCCTCAATAGGAATAGTTGTACGCTTAGCCAGGGTAGATATAGCTCCCTCCACCTTAGGGACTGTTTGCCAAGAGTCCCGGACAGTGTCAGATATGGGATACATTTTCTTAAAATTAGGAGAAGGTGAGAACGGATACCCGGTCTTTCCCATTCCCGCGTAATAATTTCTGAGATTCTCTTAGGAACCGGAAAAACAGAGTAAGCAGGCACTTCTAAGTATTTGTCCATCTTACACAATTTCTCTGGTGGTAACACAATAGAGTCAGTGTCATCCAGAGTCGCTAAGACCTCCCGAAGTAACAGGCGGAGGTGTTCAAGCTTAAATCTAAAGGTCATGACGTCCGAGTCCGTCTGAGGTAACACACTTCCCGAGTCGGAAAGTTCCCCCTCAGACAGAAGTTCTCTGACCCCCAATTCAGATCCCTGTGAGGGTACATCAGAAATAGCCAACAAAGCATCAGAAGTTGCAGGATTCGAAATGGCTTCTGTCCTGCTGCGTTTTCCCTGCAACACTGGCAACTTAGATAAAACCTCTGTAAGGGTAGATGACATAACTGCAGCCATATCCTGCAGAGTAAATTAAGTGGACGTGGTTGAAGAACCCGGCATCGCTTTGGTGGTCTAAACACATAGAACAAGTACTTTCCTAAAGTTCAGACATGTTAAACAGACTAGCAATAGCAATAATAGTCCTTTACTTGATATATTGAGCTCTGGAGTTAATTATATAGTCAAAAATCTTGAACTAAAAAGTGTACTGCGCCTTTAAATAATTAAAAGCACACAACACAACAATTTTTCTGCTATCAGTCAAAACAACTTTTACAGCAATAAAAAAGTGCCCTTATGTTCCAAGGTAACTTAACAATATTGCTCCGATAGTGTGGTTATGTTATATACTAATCTTTATCACACTCCAGGCCCCTGCACCTCGCCATAGCTCTGCTGTGGCGCCTACCTGCCCCCAGATCACACTGATCCTTCTTGAGTAGCGCTCCTAAGTCTCTCTGTACCTTCGTGTACAAACTGACTTAGGCCCCACCGGAGTCCAGGACCTTGCTGCCGATCCGGATGAATACTGCGCGGCTGAGCGCGTGAAATTATGCCCCGTCCACCGTGGGTGCAACTCGAGTCGTACTGAGACCCGCATGGGAAGAAAAACAACATGTCGGTTTCCCAACTTAACGTATTATAAAACGCCATGTGCCCCTCTGATACACGCACTTTAAATAATAAAAATGCAACAAACATTGAATATTGCTCTCTGCCAAGCCAGCTATAATGACATAATAACGATAGCCCTTAAGCAGCAAGCCGCATCTCCCAGCGTCAGCCCACACAGTATATCAAAGTGAAACACCAAACACACTGATAAGTAATCAAAATGAAAGGGAATTCCAGGTACACTATTTCCTTTCATATAGTGCATACTGATTACCCCTCCCCAGATGGGGAATAATGTCAGCCTGTTCCGATGTATCTAGTCTCCCCAGAAACAAATGACTGAACATACCTCAATGCTGCTTGTAGCATGACACGGTTCTCCACACTGAAGACGTTTCTTTACACTACCTTCAACCACTCCGTGGGAACCAGCAAGATCTTAGATAATGTTTGCTAAGATCATCAACAACAGGGCAGAAAATAAGGTGTCTCCACTCCTCTTGGGAAGTTATTGACTGATGATTTCTCCCTGAGAAAAATAGTACTCACTGGCACCATTTTAAAATAAAAAACTTCTTGATTGAAGAATCTAAACTAACACCTCACTTTACCTCTTCCTATCACTAACACAGGCAAAGAGAATGACTGGGGTGGAAGGGAAGGGAGGAGCTATATATACAGCTCTGCTGTGGTGCTCTTTGCCACTTCCTACTGACCAGGAGGCGTTATCCCATAAGTAAGGATGAAATCCGTGGACTCGTCATATCTTGTAAAAGAAAAAAAATCCCTCTTTATTGGGAACCACAAAAAGATTTGAATAAAATCCTTGACCCTGTTCCTCCACGGGAAATGGAACAAACACTCCAATGGATATAACTTTACGCAGATAAAGAAGGCCTCTATCTTTAACTGGTTGTAGAAAAAAAAAAAACTTGATAGGAGAAATCTGCCTCGTGGAGGACAATATTTGAATCCTATACAGTATCCTAGAGAATACTTAAAACAGGGACATCCAGCGCCAGCAGTTGGATTCAAATTAACAACCTTTGAGTAACAAAGCCACAAAGCTAACCCCTAGGCTACATAGGCTGCTTGGTCCACTGCCTAGGGATCTAGGACTTAGCAGGAGGCTTCTTGGATTACTTGTTCCAAGGCTGTTTTCAATTCAGACAAACCAGGAACAAAAAGTAAAAAGGTCAATAGATGCAAATTTTAAAAAAAGAGACAAAAGCAACCAATATCTCAACAAAGTAGATTATTTTTAAAGGCTAAGTCGCTCACCCTTGTGGACGGGAAACTAACACAGCAACGTCTCGGAACAATCCTGAGACTTCAGCTGTTGAATCTATCTCAGCCTGTTGCTCTGTCTCTGGGGTAGATTTTTTTTTTTAAAACATAGAAGAAACCTGAGTATAAGACATGAACCATACATGTCAGACATAACCAGTGTCGCCTCAATATGAGGTAAATAATATTATATGATACGGACCTATTAAAAATCCTCTCATATGAGAGAGATTAATACATGTGGTCTTTGTACCACACAGGGTAAACTATATATATATATATATCAGATAAAATAGAGGGCACTTAGTAAGCTAAGAATAAAATTTCAGATGAAACACATAAAATTATGAAAATGTGATCATATACATAAAACTGACACTAGATGGCAGACATTACCAAGAAATTCATAAAAGGAGCATTTTATCTCCTACAAAGTCAGAAATAAAAACGAGGACAAGCTGAGCTCCTTTTAGAGACCAATAAGATTTCATACACAAAATTGTAAAATAACAATCAGCTTAAAAGACCGCCAATCAAATCGACCAAATTAGTCCTAAACTCTTGCAAAATGTAGTCAGAGCCCTATATTCACCTTACAGAGGAAAGCACCAGTACAATATCCCTGGCCTGCTATAAAGTGAAACACATAGTAGAGCACACCATGATAAGGGCTAGAATACACATACAAGGAAACAAATCCCTCTTTTCATAAAAGAAAAAAATAGCGCAAATCAGATCCGACAATGAAATCAAACGAGTCGGTGAAAAGGCGCCCAAACAAACCTGTGGCGGGGATATTAACCCCATCGCTACCGGTTCCAGGCTCCACACCAAAAAGACTGTAAATACGTAGGAGCAAACAAACTGTGCCGCTCTGAAAACAGTCCTCAGCCCACTAGAGAAAGCTAGGCTATTACAGAGCCTCTTTATAAGTGTAAGTAGAAGAGAGAAACGCTACCGATCGCAAAAAAACAACTCTAGCCGGATTACCGCGGGATGTTTCTCCGCCCCTACACCTGAAACTGCAATATAAGTTCTAAAAATAGTAAGTAGAGGGCCTGTTCAAAATGTTTGTGATCCAATGGCAGTTTAACCGCAGGTCTAGACCAGATGCCCCTCACCAAATTACAAAAGCGGACATATCACTTTACTGCGTATAAAAGGATGATAGCCCCAGACCTGCACGTATAAATAAAGCCAGGTGCTGGATTTGAGGCTAGATATTGTTAAAGGCATGGATTAGGCCAAACCAATACAATGAGACTTTCACAGAGCTGGCATCTAGCTGCGCACTTCATATAAAAAGGTCTATGAATGACGCAGAAAAAAGTAAATTTATGCTTACCTGATAAATTTATTTCTTCTACGATACGACGAGTCCACAGATTTCATCCTTACTTGTGGGATTTATCCTCCTGCTTACAGGAAGTGGCAAAGAGCACCACAGCAGAGCTGTATATATAGCTCCTCCCTCCTCTCCACCCCCAGTCATTCGACCAAAGTTAGGAAAGGAAAAGCCAAAGGTGCAGAGGTGACTTAAGTTTACAAAAAATAAATATAACCTAAATCTGTCTTAAAATAACAGGGTGGGCCGTGGATTCGTCATATCGTAAAATAAATTAATTTATCAGGTAAGCATAAATTTACTTTTCTTTTACAAAGATATGACGAGTCCACGGATTTCATCCTTACTTGTGGGATACCAATACCAAAGCTATAGGACACGGATGAAAGGGAGGGACAAGACAGGAACCTAAACGGAAGGCACCACTGCTTTAAGAACCTTTCTTCCAAAACCAGCCTCAGAAGAATCAAAAGTATCAAATTTGGAAAATTTGGAAAAAGTGTGAAGAGACGACCAAGTCGCAGCCTTGCAAATCTGTTCTACATAAGCATAGTTTTTAAAAGCCCATGAGGAAGCCACAGCCCTAGTAGAATGAGCCGTAATTCTTTCAGGAGGCTGCTGTCCAGCAGTCTCTTACGCCAGACGGATGATACTCTTCAACCAAAAAGAAAGAGAGGTAGCCGTAGCTTTCTGACCCCTACGCTTTTTCCAAAAATTATTGCATCCTATGAGAAAAAGTGAAATCACCCTTTAAGGAGACATTTTTATTCAAAAAATATGCTTAAATAATGAAAACAGCCCCTGCACCTCACTTTACCTCTTCCTATTACTAAAACAGGCAAAGAGAATGAATGGGGGTGGAGAGAAGGGAGGAGCTATATATACAGCTCTGCTGTGGTGCTCTTTGCCACTTCCTGTTAGCAGGAGGATAAATCCCACAAGTAAGGATGAAATCCGTGAACTCGTCATATCTTTGTAAAAGAAATAAGTCTGCAAGTTACATTAGTACAGGAACCCTATGAGGTAAGTAAGGAGGGCGACTGAACCCACTATTAGGCTCAAACAATAAAGGAATAAAAATCCCTGTCTCCCATTGAAATGTGTTACACACTCCTCCCACATAGAGCCCTGTACCTGTTGCCCTCAAAAAAATCCCAACCATGAAGAGATTTTATTGTACCCAGACTCCAACGTTAAAAAAAGAGGGAATTAACCCCAAAGTGCTAGGGCCTTCTCACCAAGAAGGGGATAAGCACTTACCTTTGGAGCTTCAACTGCAGGGCAGGAACAGCTTCTTAGGTGTGACTGATTTACCAACATCTGTCAGGGACCTGTAGACAGAGAAAGAACAGAGTAACCAATCCTGGATTTCTATAAACGGGTAGCAATAATGTTAGAAGGTAAGTAAAGACCACCTCACCGTCTTCTAAATGCTTAAAGCCACCATTACTCTTACTAAAGAGATTGACATGGACACAGCATAGCCCCTAATCCTTACTTACAGGGAAAAGTACCCATTAAAGGGTTAAATATCTTCAAATACCATATTCGCACATCCTCCCTTGACAGAGGCAAAGAGAATGACTGGGGATTATGGGTAAGGGAAGTGACACTTAACAGCTCTGCTGGGGTGCTTTTTGCCTCCTCCTGCTGGCCAGGAGTTGAATTCCCACTAGTAATTGGAATGAAGTCATGGACTCTCCATGCCATAGGAAAGAAAAAGAGAGACTGATATACTACAGGAAAGTTCTTCTCTGCGAAAGGCACATGTTGAGCAAAAAGAGGCTGCTCCTAGGGTGGTAACTAGTCATAAAACAAGCTCCTAGGGGGTTAACTAGTCATAGAACAAGCTCCTAGGGGGGTAACTAGTCATAAAACAAGCTCCTAGGGGGGCAACTAGTCATAGAACAAGCTCCTAAGGGGGTAACTAGTTATAGAACAAGCTCCTAGGGGGGTAACTAGTCATAGAACAAGCTCCTAAGGGGGTAACTAGTCATAGAACAAGCTCCTAGGGGGGTAACTAGTCATAGAACAAGCTCCTAAGGGGGTAACTAGTCATAGAACAAGCTCCTAGGGGGGTAACTAGTCATTGAACAAGCACCTAGGGGGGTAACTAGCTATAGAACAAGCTCCTAGGGGGGTAACTAGTCATAAAACAAGCTCCTAAGGGGGTAACTAGTCATAGAACAAGCTCCTAGGGGGGCAACTAGTCATAGAACAAGCTCCTAAGGGGGTAACTAGTCATAAAACAAGCTCCTAGGGGGGTAACTAGTCATAAAACAAGCTCCTAGGGGGGTAACTAGTCATTGAACAAGCACCTAGGGGGGTAACTAGTCATTGAACAAGCTCCTAAGGGGGTAACTAGTCATAAAACAAGCTCCTAGGGGGGTAACTAGTCATAAAACAAGCTCCTAGGGGGGCAACTAGTCATAGAACAAGCTCCTAAGGGGGTAACTAGTCATAGAACAAGCTCCTAGGGGGGTAACTAGTCATTGAACAAGCACCTAGGGGGGTAACTAGTCATAGAACAAGCTCCTAGGGGGGTAACTAGTCATAGAACAAGCTCCTAAGGGGGTAACTAGTCATAGAACAAGCTCCTAGGGGGGTAACTAGTCATTGAACAAGCACCTAGGGGGGTAACTAGCTATAGAACAAGCTCCTAGGGGGGTAACTAGTCATAAAACAAGCTCCTAAGGGGGTAACTAGTCATAGAACAAGCTCCTAGGGGGGCAACTAGTCATAGAACAAGCTCCTAAGGGGGTAACTAGTCATAAAACAAGCTCCTAGGGGGGTAACTAGTCATAAAACAAGCTCCTAGGGGGGTAACTAGTCATTGAACAAGCACCTAGGGGGGTAACTAGTCATTGAACAAGCTCCTAAGGGGGTAACTAGTCATAAAACAAGCTCCTAGGGGGGTAACTAGTCATAAAACAAGCTCCTAGGGGGGCAACTAGTCATAGAACAAGCTCCTAAGGGGGTAACTAGTCATAGAACAAGCTCCTAGGGGGGTAACTAGTCATTGAACAAGCACCTAGGGGGGTAACTAGCTATAGAACAAGCTCCTAGGGGGGTAACTAGTCATAGAACAAGCTCCTAGGGGGGTAACTAGTCATAGAACAAGCTCCTAGGGGGGTAACTAGTCATAGAACAAGCTCCTAGGGGGGCAACTAGTCATAGAACAAGCTCCTAAGGGGGTAACTAGTCATAGAACAAGCTCCTAGGGGGGTAACTAGTCATTGAACAAGCACCTAGGGGGGTAACTAGTCATTGAACAAGCACCTAGGGGGGTAACTAGTCATAAAACAAGCTCCTAGGGGGGCAACTAGTCATAGAACAAGCTCCTAGGGGGGTAACTAGTCATAAAACAAGCTCCTAGGGGGGCAACTAGTCATAAAACAAGCTCCTAGGGGGGCAACTAGTCATAAAACAAGCTCCTAGGGGGGCAACTAGTCATAAAACAAGCTCCTAGGGGGGCAACTAGTCATAGAACAAGCTCCTAGGGGGGTAACTAGTCATTGAACAAGCACCTAGGGGGGTAACTAGCTATAGAACAAGCTCAAACAGATTGGCCAATGATATGTTTAGCACTGCGGAATCTGTTAGCACTCTACAAATAACTGATAATATGTATTGTTTTGTCAGCCTATCATATGTGACGGTACACTGGCCATATCTTATTCTAAATCCAAGACTGGCGTTTGGCTATTGAAAAATGAATGCAGTAAAAGGAATGTTAAGACTTGTCGGCTATGTTATTCTTTAGCAACACAACAGTAATGTGTGTAATTACACAGTGTTATTGTCCCTTCCCGGTTCAGCTCAGTGCACAATACTATAAAACAATAAGTCTTCTCATCGTCAGCCCTGAACCTAACACCCGGACTAAGACCATATCCCTTTTCCACCTACAACCCCCCAAAAAAAACCCGCCCAGCTCAGCACAGTCATTGGCTGTGACTGATGGTAACTAAAGGGAAGGGCTGTATTTGCTTAAGATTTAGCAGATGCTTCATCACATAGTAATGTTACAGCAACATGTGTGTAAAGCACATTAACAATACATAGAACAGAAAAAAAAAAAAAAAATTATGCTTACCTGATAAATTTATTTCTTTATTGACACGGTGAGTCCACGGATCATCATCAATTACTGTTGGGAATATCACTCCTGGCCAGCAGGAGGAGGCAAAGAGCACCACAGCAGAGCTGTAAAGTATCACATCCCTACCCACAAACCGCAGTCATTCCACCGAAGGAAAGGAGAGAAATAACACAAGGTGTAGAGGTGCTTGAGGTTTATACAAAACAACCCTGTCTAAAAAGCAGGGAGGGCCGTGGACTCACCTTGTCAAGAAATAAATACATTTATCAGGTAAACAAATGTTGTTTTCTTTCTAATGACACGGTGAGTCCACGGATCATCATCAATTACTGTTGGGAATCAATACCCAAGCTAGAGGACACAGATGATACGGGAGGGACAAGACAGGTAAGCTAAATAGAAGGCACCAGCTTGAAGACCCTTTCTCCCAAAGTAAACATCAACCGAGGCAAAAGAATAAAATTTAGAGTTTAAGAAAGAAAGCAAAAAAAAGGCCAAGCCGCCACCTTACAAATTTGCTCTACAGAGGCCTCCTTCTTGAAGGCCCAAGAAGAAAACGCCCTCGCAGAGAGAGCTGTAAATCTCTCAGGAGGCTGCTGTCCAGTAGGCTCAGAAGCCCTACGAAGAACACTTCTCAACCAGAAGCTTTCTAGCCGTTATGACTATCCAGAAAAAATAAATAATTCACAAGACTGACTAAGTCCTTAGTAACCTGTAGATAAAATCAGATGGCCCACACAACATCTAAGTTGTGTAACAGACGAGCTTATGAGAAGAATTAGTACAGAGAGAAAGGACCACAAGTTCTTGATTAACATCTCTGTCCGAAACAACCTTAGGAAGAAAACCAAACTTGATACGAAGAACTGCCTTATCTGCCTGGCATACAAGATAAGGAAAAATACACTTCCAAGCTGAGAGTTCGGAAAACCTCTGAGCAGAGGAATAGCAGAAGAACCAAAACTTTCCAAGATAACTTAATATCTATGGAATGCCTAGGTTCAAACGGATCCTTGAAGAAAAACTTTGAGAACAAGGTTAAGGCTCCAAGGGAGCAACTAACACAGTCCTGAATCGAACCAGGACAGAATGAAAAGATCCGCAATCTGACCCATGCAGGTACTAATAGTTAACCCCTTCTCAAGGCCTACCTGTAGAAAAAATAGGCTCCTTGGATCCTGTCATATCTTATAGAAAATCCTTCAGTGATAGGATTACGAGTCTGAGTCGTTGAGCTAAACCAAGCTCTCAATCTCCAGGCAGACCGCTGTTAAAATTGTATTTCTGTCATACCCGGGATAGATCCTGGGTCTCCTTGTTCTGTTCTGTGGGGTTTTTGCCCTCTGAGCCACTGGAGGGCTTATCAAAAAAACGATATCTGGATGAAGGAAGAACCCCTGAATCAGAGGATCCTTCCACAGCGGAAGTTTCCACAGAGGTAAAGGCAATATCACTACTAGGTCAGCCGACCAGATACTGCGAGGCCACGCAGGAGATATGACAACCTGAAGTTCCAGGGAACTGCCAGAGCATCTATTAGACCCGGGATGGGAAGTCTGTCTGCTCAGAATCCGCTTCCCAGATGTCCACTCGAGAAATGAGGGAGGCAGATAGACAGTAACTTTGAGCACCTGTCCACAGAAAAATCTGAAACACTTCCTAGACTAGGGAATTTAGAATTCCTCCGTGGAGGATGATGTAAGCCACAGAGGCTATGATTACCGACTGGAACCCGAGAAAACTGGGCTGAAGACAACCGAGGTCAAACATCAGAGCATTGTAAATCACTCTCAACTCCAAAAGATGAAGGGGAGAACAGACTTCTCCCAGGACCAAAGTCCCTCTGCCTTCAACGATTCCCAGACTCCTCTCCAGCCCAGCAGGCTGGTGCCGCAGATCTAAATGCCCAGGAAGGGCTCTGAAGCATGTGTCCTGAGACCAATGATCCAGATAAAACCACCACGGGAAGAGACCTCTGATGACTGAACTAGATTCTCTGAAACAATTCCGACAATCCCCATTCCAATGTCTGAGCATGCACAACTGCAGCGCTCTCAAACGGTATTGAGCAAGGGAATGCTGTCCCTAGAACCACCATCAAACCAATCACCTCTATACAAAGGAACTGACGAAAGAGGTAAGAGGAAGGCTTTTGGCTTTTTTGACCTCTGTCAGACAAAATTACATTGATAGGAAAACATTATCCCTAAGCACACTACCCTTTTAGCTGGAAAAAGGGAGCTCCTTCCCAGCTCCACTTCCATTCGTGGAACTAATGAAAGACAACAAAAACCTCTGAATGAGATCATGCCTATAGACAGATCGCGCCCGAACCAATAGGAGGGAGGCCCCTGCAATCCCGGATGATTACAGTCCAGAATAGCAACACCGGAAGCTGTGGCAAGGCCACTGCTGACCCCTAACTGAAAAAGCTTGACCGGAAAAACAATACTCAGAAAACTGAGATAATTGAATGAGAACCTAAGGGAACGCATCCTTAAGGTCTAAGGTCGATATAAACTCACCCTCTAGCACCAGGAAAGAATGAAGCGATTAGTCTCCATCTAAAAGAACGGTACACTTTCTATTGCAATTTGTAATGCAAAGTGAAGGGAAAATCAGCTGCAGCTGGATTCAAACTTCCGACCCTCTGGTTGCTAGGTGGCTTAGGTATCTACCAGACCACTTTCTAAGAAACTTGGCTAGACATTTAATGTCTAAAGAAGGACAAAGGTTTTTTTCTTGGCAACCAGTATGGCAAAGAAACTAAACCTTGTTCCCAAACTGGAACAGGAACAAATACTCCCAAGGTGAAAGATCCTGAACACATATCAGGAACACTTCTCTTCTTAACTGGTCCACAGATAATCGTGAAAGGTGGAACCTGCTCCTGAGAGAAAGGAGTTGACTCCAAATTCATAACCCTGGAATACATATCTACAACCCTCTAGGGTTCTAGGACATTTCTTTAGCCAGGCATGAGAAAAAAATGAGATAGACTGCCCCCCCACAGGATATGATCCTGGCTTGGGTACAAACTCTACATGCTGAAAGAGACTAACTGGGTATCCAAGAGGACTTGAACTGCACCTGCTTGGAAGACAAAAGGGGAAGACTTCCTGAAGAAGCAACAAATAAAAAGATTAGCCTAAACAGCCCTACCGTCCTTGAATTCCTCATGGAGTCCTCCAGATGGAATCAGGCAAGGTGTCCATAAAGGCATCCAACCATAAAAGAGCATCGATCCTTTATATGGATTGAAGATCTCTTAACCAGGATAGCCATGACCCTTACTTTAAGCAGCCATGAAATTTACAGGAGAAAAAGAATATTCGACTTCTCCCATAACCAAGAAATTCTCCTATTGCACTGTCAAGGACACAAAGAATCTCCACAAATAAATCCTAGAATATATTAAATTTACTAGATTCTGAGGATTGACAACGACAGGTGAGCCGAGGTCTATCCAGTAGCCAACCCCTGTCAAATACACAAAGGCGTTCAGGCTTGAAACTGAAAAGAACTACTTCAGTACCAGATGAAGGAATTACACTGTCCTAATCTGAATTTAAACCCTCTGATGCTACCGACTATCCTCCTCATCCGACTAGAAGAGGGGCTAATATGTGTAGCAGCAAGCGGAGCAGAAACCTTATTATCCGATTTGTTAAATTTCCTCTTGCGATTTCCCTATAAGATAGGGAAAACAGAAAATGCCACAGATACCTGAAGATACCTGGGCAGACAATCTGCAAGCAAATAACTCCTACAGGAGATTGAGAGGAACCGCAGGGCACTGCATGTGACGCCATACAATGGCTTGGGACGTTAGAGGAGAAAGCTGTGGCACAGCCTAGACAGTATCATCCAGGGAGACATGGGGCTAAAAATAATTTTATGAAATTAAATTATTTAAAAACATCTAAAATTATACTGTCACTTTAAGATAATATAGACATATATACCACAGGGAGGGTATGTACTGATGTTGGTGTACTGGTGTTGAAAAACACTTATAAATAAGGGAGTAGCCTCACTAACCTCAGTGGGCAACAACTCTACTTGAGAATACAATACTAAAGTTTGCAGAAAGTCAAACTCAAACTACAGAATTTTAACACCAACATTAGCGGATGGAAATTTTTATTGCACAATATAGGGGTTGAAGCTCATTAAATATAGTGTCAACATTTTTAGCATTCTAAAAGCTACCAGATTATTGCAAAATACCCAGGATGTCCCCCTGGGTATCCCCCGGCAACACAGTAGTTAAACAGATTAGTGCACAGCTCCTAGTAAGAAAACAAGCATCAGGTTTGCGGCAAATAGCTTCGTTCTGACGAAGAATCAAGAGGAGGGGAAAAAACAAACCCTGTAGTAATAGCGCGCAACTAAATCAGCTGCGCGTCTCTCGCTGTGCTGAACACACAATAACCCTAAGTGTCTCTTAACTGTCGGAACTTCTAGGACCGAAAAAATTACCAAGCGCCGCACTACAACACAAAATAATAGCGCAAGCAATTCTCCCCACCCTTACAGATCCAATGCCTAAGCTAGGACCCGGACTCCATAAAGGAATAGTTTAAAAATTCCTTGCCAACTGTGTCATTTAATAACAAGGATTATTAGTAACAATAAACCTCAGATATTCAAATATTTCACATATACAGAAATAAACAGCATCAATCAATTGACCTCCTTAGTCTCTAAGTCACATTAAGTGCCTGCGTCCTGCCTCAGGATATATATAAGTGTCCCAGAAAATATGCAGTATATATTAACAGAAGTGCATGTCCCCCAAACTTACCTGCATCTAGCCGTCCGGCAGGAGGACAGCTCACCCGGCTTGAGAGGATGCCGCTCCTCACAGAGACCTGTGAAACAAAGACAGAGTAAACTTGCTCACGCTTTCTATACCAGGGCAGCAACATGTCAGGAAAACTCAGTAAAGGCCCACTTTACAAATTCCTAACTGCTTTAAAGTGAAGGTCCATTTTGATGAGTGCCCGGTTTTTAATAATCCTATTAAAAACAAGGGCACTTTAATTCATCAAAATTGACATTTCACTGTTTGCTTCAAAAACTTACCTTTTAATCCTGGCAGCCGCTCCAGCACTTCCTCCGCCCGTCGCAAGCCATCTTCGCGGATCCAAAATGACGAATCCGGCTTCCTCCAATCACAGTGTTGCATCAGGCCAAGATTCCCCCGGGGGGGAAGCTGTGATTAGAGGAAGCCTGATCCGTCATTTCTGATGTCTGTAGAGGCTTCCGACGGCCAGGGGAATTGCTGGAGCGGCATTCAGGATTAAAAGGTAAGTTTTTGAAGAAAACGGTGAAATGTCAATTTTGATGAATTAAAGTGCCCTTGTTTTTAATAGGTTTATTAAAAACCGGGCACTAATTCATCAAAATGGACCTTCCCTTTAAAGCCACCACTGCCCTACTGAAGACACTAACGTGGAGTACGGCTATACCCAGACTGTGATGGAAGATCAGAGCAAGTCTGCGCTAACTTTAAAAAAAAACAAAACAGAATTTATGCTTACCTGATAAATTTCTCTCTCTTGTGATGTATCGAGTCCACGGATTCATCCATACTTGTGGGATATTCTCCTTCCTAACAGGAAGTGGCAAAGAGAGCACCCACAGCAGAGCTGTCTATATAGCTCCTCCCTTAGCTCCACCCCCCCAGTTATTCGACCGAAGGCTAGGAAGAAAAAGGAGAAACTATAGGGTGCAGAGGTGACTGAAGTTTTTCAAATAAAAATATACTACCTGTCTTAAACAGACAGGGCGGGCCGTGGACTCGATACATCACAAGAGAAATAAATTTATCAGGCAAGCATAAATTCTGTTTTCTCTTGTAAGATGTATTGAGTCCACGGATTCATCCATACTTGTGGGATACCAATACCAGAGCTTTAGGACACGGATGAAGGGAGGGACAAGACAGGGACCCTAAACGGAAGGCACCACTGCTTTCTCCCAAAAATAGCCTCCGAAGAAGCAAAAGTATCGAATTTGTAAAATTTTGAAAAAGTATGAAGCGAAGACCAAGTCGCCGCCTTACAAATCTGTTCAACAGAAGCCTCATTTTTAAAAGCCCATGTGGAAGCCACAGCTCTAGTAGAATGAGCAGTAAATCCTTTCAGGAGGCTGCTGGCCAGCAGTCTCATAAGCCAAACAGATGATGCTTTTCAGCCAAAAAGAAAGAGAGGTAGCCGTAGCTTTTTGGCCTCTCCGCTTACCAGAATAAACAACAAACAATGAAGATGTTTGACGGAAATCTTTGGTTGCTTGTAAGTAGAACTTTAAAGCATGAACCACATCAAGATTGTGCAACAGACGTTCCTTCCTTGAAGAAGGATTAGGACACAGCGAAGGAACAACAATTTCCTGATTGATATTCCTATTAGAAACAACCTTAGGAAGAAATCCAGGTTTGGTACGCAAAACCACCTTATCTGCATGGAAAAAAAGATAAGGCGAGTCACACTGTAAAGCAGATAACTCAGAAACTCTTCGAGCCGAAGAGATAGCTACTAAAAACAGAACTTTCCAAGATAGAAGCTTGATATCTATGGAATGCATAGGTTCAAACGGAACCCCTTGAAGAACTTTAAGAACTAAGTTTAGGCTCCATGGCGGAGCAACAGGTTTGAATACAGGCTTGATTCTGACTAAACGCTTGAACGTCTGGGACATCTGCCAGACGCTTGTGTAAAAGAATAGACAAAGCAGAAATCTGTCCTTTTAAGGAGCTAGCTGATAATCCCTTCTCCAATCCTTCTTGGAGAAAAGACAATATTCTAGGAATCCTAATCATACTCCATGAGTAACCCTTGGATTCACACCAATAAAAGATATTTGCTCCAAATCTTATGATAGATTTTCCTGGCGACAGGCTTTCTAGCTTGAATCAGAGTATCAATGACTGATTCAGAGAATCCACGCTTTGATAAAATCAGGCGTTCAATCTCCAAGCAGTCAGACGCAGAGAAATTAGATTTGGATGCTTGAATGGACCTTGGATTAGAAGGTCCTGCCTCATTGGCAGAGTCCACGGTGGAACAGATGACATGTCCACTAGGTCTGCATACCAAGTCCTGCGTGGCCACACAGGTGCTATCACAATCACCGAAGCTCTCTCATGCTTGATTCTGGCAACCAGACGTGGGAGGAGAGGAAGCGGTGGAAATACATAGGTCAGATTGAAGGACCAGGGTACTGCTAGAGCATCTATCAGTACCGCCTGGGGATCCCGGGACCTGGACCCGTAACAAGGAAGCTTGGCGTTCTGACGGGACGCCATCAGATCCAATTCTGGTGTGCCCCATAGCCGAGTCAACTGGGTAAATATTTCCGGATGGAGCTCCCACTCCCCCGGATGAAAAGTCTGATGACTTAGGAAATCTGCCTCCCAGTTCTCTACCCCTGGGATATAGATAGCTGAAAGATGGCAAGAGTGAGTCTCCGCCCATCAGATTATTTTAGTTACTTCCATCATCGCTAGAGGACTCCGTGTTCCTCCTTGGTGATTGATGTAAGCTACAGTCGTGATGTTGTCCGACTGAAATCTGATGAATTTGGCCGCAGCTAGCTGAGGCCACGCCTGAAGCGCATTGAATATCGCTCTCAGTTCTAGAATGTTTATCAGGAGGAGAGTTTCCTACCGAGACCATAAGCCCTGTGCTTTCACAGAGTTCCAGACTGCACCCCAGCCTAGCAGGCTGGCACCTGTCGTTACAATAATCCACTCTGGCCTGCGGAAACACATTCCCTGAGCCAGGTGGTCCTGAGACAACCACCAGAGAAGAGAATCTCTGGTCTCCTGATCCAGATGAATTTGCGGAGATATATCTGCATAATCCCCATTCCACTGTTTGAGCATGCACAGTTGCAGTGGTCTGAGGTGTAGGCGGGCAAAAGGAACTATGTCCATTGCCGCTACCATGAGTCCGATTACCTCCATACGCTGAGCCACTGATGGCCGAGGAATGGAATGAAGAGCTCGGCAAGTGGTTAAGAGTTTTGATTTTCTGACCTCCGTCAGAAATATTTTCATTTCTACCAAGTCTATCAGAGTCCCTAGGAAGGAAACTCTTGTAGAAGTGAAGAGAGAACTCTTTTTTTATGTTCACCTTCCACCCATGAGATCTCAGAAAAGCCAACACGATGTCCGTGTGAGACTTGGTTAACTGGAAAGTCGACGCCTGAATTAAGATGTCGTCTAGATAAGGCGCCACTGCTATGCCCCGCGGGATTAAAACCGCCAAAAGAGACCCTAGTACCTTTGTGAAAATCCTGGGAGCCATGGCCAACCCGAAGGGAAGGGCCACAAACTGGTAATGCCTGTCCAGAAAGGCGAATCTGAGGAATTGATGATGATCTCTGTGAATAGGGATGTGTAGATACGCATCCTTTAAGTCCACGGTAGTCATATATTGACCCTCCTGGATCAGAGGTAGAATAGTCCGAATAGTCTCCATCTTGAATGATGGTACTCTGAGGAACTTGTTTAGAATTTTGAGATCCAAGATTGGTCTGAAAGTTCCCTCTTTTTTGGGAACCACAAACAGGTTTGAGTAAAACCCTAGCCCTTGTTCCGCTTTTGGAACTGGGCGGATCACTCCCATGGTGTGTAGGTCTTCTACACAGCGTAAGAACGCCTCTCTCTTTGTCTGGTTTGCAGACAATTGAGAAACGTGAAATCTCCCCCTTGGGGAGGGAGTCTTTGAAGTCCAGAAGATATCCCTGGGACACAATTTCTAAAGCCCAGGAATCGTGAACATCTCTTGCCCAAGCCTGAGAGAAGAGAGAGAGTCTGCCCCCTACTAGATCCGGTCCCGGATCGGGGGCTACCCCTTCATGCTGTCTTGGAGGCAGCAGCAGGCTTCTTGGCCTGTTTACCTTTGTTCCAAGCCTGGTTAGGTCTCCAGACTGACTTAGATTGGGCAAAATTCCCCTCTTGCTTTGCAGCAGGGGAAGCTGAAGCGGGACCACCCTTGAAGTTCCGAAAGGAACGAAAATTATTTTGTTTGGTCCTCATTTTATTTGTTTTATCCTGAGGGAGGGTGTGGCCTTTCCCTCCTTTGATGTCTGAAATAATCTCTTTCAGTTCAGGCCCGAATAGGGTCTTTCCTTTGAAAGGGATGTTCAAAAGTTTAGATTTTGATGACACATCAGCAGACCAGGACTTAAGCCATAACGCCCTGCGTGCTAAAATGGCAAAACCTGAATTCTTTGCCGCTAATTTAGCCAGTTGGAAAGCGGCATCTGTAATGAAAGAATTAGCCAATTTAAGGGCCTTAATTCTATCCATAATATCCTCTAATGGAGTCTCCATCTGAAGAGCCTCTTCTAGAGCCTTGAACCAGAAAGCAGCTGCAGTAGTTAAAGGAACAATGCACGCAATAGGTTGGAGAAGAAAACCTTGATGAACAAAAATTTTCTTTAGGAGACCCTCTAATTTTTTATCCATAGGATCTTTAAAAGCACAACTGTCTTTGATAGGTATAGTTGTACGCTTAGCGAGAGTAGAAACAGCTCCCTCCACCTTAGGAACCGTCTGCCAAGAGTCCTGCATGGTGTCAGATATGGGAAACATTTTCTTAAAAACAGGAGGGGGAGCGAACGGTATACCTGGTCTATCCCACTCCTTAGTAACAATATTCACAATCCTCTTAGGGACTGGAAAAACATCAGTGTAAACAGGAACCTCTAAGTATTTATCCATTTTACACAATTTCTCTGGGACCACAATAGGGTCACAATCATCCAGAGTCGCTAATACCTCCCTGAGCAATAAGCGGAGGTGTTCAAGCTTAAATTTAAAGGCCGTCATATCAGAATCTGTCTGAGGGAGCGTCTTTCCTGAATCAGAAATCTCTCCCTCAGATAGCAAATCCCTTACACCCCTACTTCAGAACATTGTGAGGGTATATCGGATACGGCTATTAAAGCGTTAGAAGGCTCAGCAGGTGTTCTTAACCCAGAGCTGTCACACTTTCCTTGTAAACCAGGCAGTTTAGATAAAACCTCTGTGAGGGTTGTATTCATAACTGTGGCCATGTCTTGTAAAGTAAATGAAGTTGACGCACTAGAGGTACTTGGCGTCACTTGTGCGGGCGTTACTGGTTGTGACACTTGGGGAGAGCTAGATGGCAAACCCTCAATTCCTTCTGTCTGAGAATCATCTATTGCTATATTTTTAAGTGCTATAATATGTTCTTTATAATTTATAGACATATCAGTGCAAGTGGGACACATTCTAAGAGGGGGTTCCACAATGGCTTCTAAACACATTGAACAAGGATTTTCCTTGGTGTCAGACATGTTAAACAGGCTAGTAATGAAACAAGCAAGCTTGGAGAACACTTTATTCAAAGTAAATAATACTTAGAAAAAAACGGTACTGTGCCTTTAAGAGAAAAAAAGATGCACAAACTCTGTAAAACAGTGTAAAAACATAATTTATGTAAGAACTTACCTGATAAATTCATTTCTTTCATATTAGCAAGAGTCCATGAGCTAGTGACGTATGGGATATACATTCCTACCAGGAGGGGCAAAGTTTCCCAAACCTCAAAATGCCTATAAATACACCCCTCACCACACCCACAATTCAGTTTAACGAATAGCCAAGAAGTGGGGTGATAAAAAAGTGCGAAAGCATATAAAATAAGGAATTGGAATAATTGTGCTTTATACAAAATCATAACCACCACAAAAAAAGGGCGGGCCTCATGGACTCTTGCTAATATGAAAGAAATGAATTTATCAGGTAAGTTCTTACATAAATTATGTTTTCTTTCATGTAATTAGCAAGAGTCCATGAGCTAGTGACGTATGGGATAATGACTACCCAAGAAGTGGATCTTTCCACACAAGAGTCACTAGAGAGGGAGGGATAAAATAAAGACAGCCAATTCCTGCTGAAAAAAATCCACACCCAAAATAAAGTTTAACGAAAAACATAAGCAGAAGATTCAAACTGAAACCGCTGCCTGAAGTACTTTTCTACCAAAAACTGCTTCAGAAGAAGAAAATACGTCAAAATGGCAGAATTTAGTAAAAGTATGCAAAAAGGACCAAGTTGCTGCTTTGCAGATCTGGTCAACCGAAGCTTCATTCCTAAACGCCCAGGAAGTAGAAACTGACCTAGTAGAATGAGCTGTAATTCTCTGAGGCGGAGTTTTACCCGACTCAACATAGGCAAGATGAATTAAAGATTTCAACCAAGATGCCAAAGAAATGGCAGAAGCTTTCTGGCCTTTTCTAAAACCGGAAAAGATAACAAATAGACTAGAAGTCTTACGAAAAGATTTCGTAGCTTCAACATAATATTTCAAAGCTCTAACAACATCCAAAGAATGCAACGATTTCTCCTTAGAATTCTTAGGATTAGGACATAATGAAGGAACCACAATTTCTCTACTAATGTTGTTGGAATTCACAACTTTAGGTAAAAATTCAAAAGAAGTTCGCAACACCGCCTTATCCTGATGAAAAATCAGAAAAGGAGACTCACAAGAAAGAGCAGATAATTCAGAAACTCTTCTGGCAGAAGAGATGGCCAAAAGGAACAAAACTTTCCAAGAAAGTAATTAATGTCCAATGAATGCATAGGTTCAAACGGATGAGCTTGAAGAGCTTCCAGAACCAAATTCAAACTCCAAGGAGGAGAAATTGACTGAATGACAGGTTTTATACGAACCAAAGCTTGTACAAAACAATGAATATCAGGAAGAATAGCAATCTTTCTGTGAAAAAGAACAGAAAGAGCAGAGATTTGTCCTTTCAAAGAACTTGCGGACAAACCCTTATCTAAACCATCCTGAAGGAACTGTAAAATTCTCGGTATTCTAAAAGAATGCCAGGAAAAATGATGAGAAAGACACCAAGAAATATAAGTCTTCCAGACTCTATAATATATCACTCGAGATACAGATTTATGAGCCTGTAACATAGTATTAATCACAGAGTCAGAGAAACCTCTTTGACCAAGAATCAAGCGTTCAATCTCCATACCTTTATTAAGGATTTCAGATCCTGATGGAAAAAAAGGACCTTGAGACAAAAGGTCTGGTCTTAACGGAAGAGTCCACGGTTGGCAAGAGGCCATCCGGACAAGATCCGCATACCAAAACCTGTGAGGCCATGCCGGAGCTACCAGCAGAACAAAAGAGCATTCCTTCAGAATCTTGGAGATTACTTCTTGAAAGAAGAACTAGAGGCGGAAAGATATAGACAGGATGATACTTCCAAGGAAGTGAAAATGCATCCACTGCCTCCGCCTGGGAATCCCGGGATCTGGACAGATACCTGGGAAGTATCTTGTTTAGATGAGAAGCCATCAGATCTATTTCTGGAAGTTCCCACATTTGAACAATCTGAAGAAATACCTCTGGGTGAAGAGACCATTCGCCCGGATGCAACGTTTGGCGACTGAGATAATCCGCTTTCCAATTGTCCATACCTGGGATATGAACCGCAGAGATTAGACAGGAGCTGGATTCCGGCCAAACCAAAATTCGAGATACTTCTTTCATAGCCAGAGGACTGTGAGTCCCTCCTTGATGATTGATGTATGCCACAGTTGTGACATCGTCTATCTGAAAACAAATGAACAACTCTCTCTTCAGAAGAGGCCAAGACTGAAGAGCTCTGAAAATTGCACGGAGTTCCAAAATATCGATCGGAAATCTCACCTCCTGAGATTCCCAAACCCCTTGTGCCGTCAGATACCCCCACATAGCTCCCCAACCTGTAAGACTTGCATCTGTTGAGATTATAGTCCAGGTCGGAAGAACAAAGAAGCCCCCTGAACTAAACGATGGTGATCTGTCCACCATGTCAGAGAGTGTTGTAAAATTGGTTTAAAAGATATTAATTGAGATATCTTTGAGTAATCCCTGCACCAATGGTTCAGCATACAGAGCTGAAGAGGTCGCATGTGAAAACGAGCAAAGGAGATCGCATCTGATGCGGCAGTCCTAAGACCCAACATTTCCATGCATAAGGCTACCAAAGGGAATGATTGTGATTGAAGGTTTTGACAAGCTGAAATCAATGTTAAACTTCTCTTGTCTGACAAGGACAGAGTCATAGATACTGAATTTATCTAGAAACCTAAAAAGGTTACCCTTGTCTGAGGAATCAATGAACTGAATGGTAAATTGATCCTCCAACCATGAACTTGAAGAAACAACACAAGTCGATTCGTATGAGATTCTTCGAAAATGAGAAGACTGAGCAAGTACCAAGATATCGTCCAAATAAGGAAATACCAAAACCCTATTCTCTGATTACAGAAAAAAAAGGGCACCGAGAACCTTTGAAAAAAATTCTTGGAACCGAGGCTAGGCCAAACGGTAGAGCCACAAAACTGGTAATGCTTGTCTAAAAAGAGAATCTCAGACACTAAAAGTGATCTGGATGAATCGTAATATGCAGATACACATCCTGAAAATCTATTGTAGACATATAATGCCCTTGCTAAACAAAAGGCAGGATAGTCCTACAGAAACCATCTTGAATGTTGGTATCCTAACATAACGATTCAATAATGATAGATCCGGAACTGGTCTGAAGGAATTGACCTTCTCTGGTACAAATGAAGAGATAAAATAAAACCCCAGCCCCACTCCAGCCAACTCTAGATCTGAAACACATTTCAGAAATGTTGAACCTTTGCTGTGTTAACTGGGACACGGGAAAGAAAAGAATCTCTTAGCAGGAGGCCTTAACTTGAAGCCAATTCTGTACCTTTCTGAAACAATGTTTCTGAAACCAGAGATTAAGAACGGAATTGATCCAAATTTCTTTGAAGAAAACGTAATCTGCCCCATACCAGCTGAGCTGGAATAAGGGCCGCACCTTCATAGGTACTTAGAAGCTGGCTATAGGTTTCTATAAGACTTGGATATATTCCAAACTGGAAATAGTTTCCAAACTGATACCGCTCCTGAAGATGAAGGATCAGGCTTTTGTTCCTTGTGAGGAAAGGAACTAAAATGATTATTTACCCTGGAAAGAAAGGGAAAGCAAAGTTGACTTAGAAGACATGTCAGCATTCCAAGTTTAATCTATAAAGCTTTCCTAGCTAAAATAGCTAGAGACATATACCTGACATCAACTCTAATGATATCAAAAGAAGGTATCACCAATAAAATTATTAGCATGTTATAGAATAATAATAATGCTATAAAATTATGAACTGATACTTGTTGTGCTAAAGCTTCTAACCAAAAAGTTGAAGCTGCAGCAACATCCGCTAAAAATATAGCAGGTCTAAGAAGATTACCTGAACATAAGTAAGCTTTTCTTAGAAAGGATTCAATTTTCCTATCTAAAGGAACCATAAATGAAGTACTATCTGCCGTAGGAACAGTAGTACATTAGCAGGAGTAGAGACAGCCCCATAACCTTAGGGATTTTTGTCTCAAAAAACTCTAATCTGTCAGATGGCACAGGATATAATTTGCTTAAACGTCTAGAAGGAGTAAATAAATTACCCAAATTATTCCATTCCCTGGAAATTATTTCAGAAATAGCATCAGGGAGATAAAACACTTCAGGAATAACTACAGGAGATTTAAAAACCTTATTTAAACGTTTACATTTAGTATCAAGAGGACCAGAATCCTCTATTACTAATGCAAATAACACTTCTTTAAGTAAAGAATGAATAAATTCCATCTTGAACAAATACAAAGATTTATCAGCATCAACCTCTGAGACAGAAACCTCTGAACCAGAAGAACCATTATCAGTATCAGAATGATGATGTTCATTTAAAAATTCATCTGAAAAAAGAGAAGTTTTAAAAGACTTTTATGTATACTAGAAGGAGAAATAACAGACATAGCCTTCTTAATGGATTTTAAAAAATAAAATCTCTTATGTTATCAGGAACACTCTGAAAATTAGATGTTGACGGAACAGCAACAAGTAATGTAACAGTACTAAAGGAAATTTTATCTGCATTAATAAGTTTGACATGACATGCAATACAAATAACAGCTGGAGAAACAGATACCAAAAGTTTATAGCAGATACACTTAGCTTGGTAGCTCCAGCACTGTGCAGTGATTTTCCTGAAGTATCTTCTGACTCAGTTGCAACGTGGAACATCTTGCAATATGTAAAAGAAAAAAACAACATATAAAGCAAAATTGATCAAATTCCTTAAATGACAGTTTCAGGAATGGGAAAAAATGCCAAAGAACAAGCTTCTAGCAACCAGAAGCAATAAAAAATGAGACTTAAATAATGTGGAGACAAAAGTGACGCCCATATTTTTTTCGCGCCAAATAAGACGCCCACATTATTTGGCGCCTAAATGCTTTTTGGCGCCAAAAATGACGCCACATCCGGAACGCCGACATTTTTGGCGCAAAATAACGTCAAAGAATGACGCAACTTCCGGCGACACGTATGACGCCGGAAACGGAAATAGAATTTTTGCGCCAAAAAAGTCTGCGCCAAGAATGACGCAATAAAATGAAGCATTTTCAGCCCCCGCGAGCCTAACAGCCCACAGGGAAAAAGTCAAATTTTAAGGTAAAAAATGTTAAATTAAAATGCATTATCCCAAATATGAAACTGACTGTCTGAAAAATAAGGAAAGTTGAACATTCTGAGTCAAGGCAAATAAATGTTTGAATACATATATTTAGAACTTTATAAACAAAGTGCCCAACCATAGCTAGGAGTGTCACAGAAAATAAGACATACTTACCCCAGGACACTCATCTACATATAGCAGATAGCCAAACCAGTACTGAAACGAGAATCAGCAGAGGTAATGGTATATATAAGAGTATATCGTCGATCTGAAAAGGGAGGTAAGAGATGAATCTCTACGACCGATAACAGAGAACCTATGAAATAGACCCCTTAGAAGGAGATCACTGCATTCAAATAGGCAATACTCTCCTCACATCCCTCTGACATTCACTGCACGCTGAGAGGAAAACCGGGCTCCAACTTGCTGCGGAGCGCATATCAACGTAGAATCTAGCACAAACTTACTTCACCACCTCCATCGGAGGCAAAGTTTGTAAAAACTGAATTGTGGGTGTGGTGAGGGGTGTATTTATAGGCATTTTGAGGTTTGGGAAACTTTGCCCCTCCTGGTAGGAATGTATATCCCATACGTCACTAGCTCATGGACTCTTGCTAATTACATGAAAGAAAAAGCAGTAAACTCTACGAAATTTTTACAGTAGAATCATAAAGCCTTAGTAAGTTTGCACAGCCAGCCAAATAAACTATTAACCCCTTAAATGTAAAAACCGGATTGACAAAACGTAAAAAAAACGGTATAAAAACGTTCAGCACCTTGCCACAGCTCTGCTGTGGCGCCTACCTGCCCTTTAGGATAGATTTGTGGGGAAAAACCTTCTTTTAGGCCCTCAAACACAGCAGGACCCTCTGGAGAAGCAGCTGGATGTCTTCAGAGTAAAAGAAACTGCGCAACTGAGGCGTGAAAATAGGCCCCTCCCACCTCACTCAATGTTAGTGGGGCCAAAAAGAAACACATCAAAGTGTTTCTAGACTAGCCATGTGGGTTAATAACCCTTAAATCAGCCACAATGACCCCTTAAAGTCCCTCAAAAAACGTTAAATTTTTCAATAAACAAAAACGTTTTTTCCCATTAGTGCCACCAGTAACAAATGAGCCCTGTATGAAAGCTGGGATTCTCTATTAAGTGTCTGAATACAGCTTAACTTTCCCTCATGGGGATATTGTCAGCCTTTTCTAGAATTATCACAGTCTGTCTAGAAACAAATTGACTGAACATACCTCAATGCAGCTTAGCATGCAAACCGTTCCCCCAACTGAAGTTTTCCTGTACTCCTCAGCCTCTGTGGGAACAGCAGTGGATCTTAGTTACAAAGTGCTAAGATCATCATCCTCCTTGCAGAAATCTTCATCCCTTTTCTGCCAGAGAGTGAATAGTACACACTGGTACCATTTAAAACAACAAACTTTTGCTTGAAAAAATAAAAAACAGAATTTATGTTTACCTGATAAATTACTTTCTCCAACGGTGTGTCCGGTCCACGGCGTCATCCTTACTTGTGGGATATTCTCCTCCCCAACAGGAAATGGCAAAGAGTCCCAGCAAAGCTGGCCATATAGCCCCTCCTAGGCTCCGCCCACCCCAGTCATTCGACCGACGGACAGGAGGAAATATATATAGGAGAAACTATATGGTACTGTGGTGACTGTAGTTAGAAAAAATAATACATCAGACCTGATTAAAAAAACCAGGGCGGGCCGTGGACCGGACACACCGTTGGAGAAAGTAATTTATCAGGTAAACATAAATTCTGTTTTCTCCAACATAGGTGTGTCCGGTCCACGGCGTCATCCTTACTTGTGGGAACCAATACCAAAGCTTTAGGACACGGATGACGGGAGGGAGCAAAACAGGTCACCTAAACGGAAGGCACCACAGTTTGCAAAACCTTTCTCCCAAAAATAGCCTCAGAAGAAGCAAAAGTATCAAATTTGTAAAATTTGGCAAAAGTGTGCAGAGAAGACCAAGTCGCTGCTTTACATATCTGGTCAACAGAAGCCTCGTTCTTGAAGGCCCATGTGGAAGCCACAGCCCTAGTGGAATGAGCTGTGATTCTGTCAGGAGGCTGCCGTCCGGCAGTCTCATAAGCCAAACGGATAATGCTTCTAAGCCAAAAGGAAAGAGAGGTAGAAGTCGCTTTTTGACCTCTCCTCTTACCAGAATAAACAACAAACAAGGAAGATGTTTGTCTGAAATCTTTAGTAGCCTCTAAATAGAATTTTAGAGCACGGACTACGTCCAAATTGTGTAACAAACGTTCCTTCTTTGAACTTGGATTCGGACACAAAGAAGGAACAACTATCTCCTGGTTAATATTTTTGTTAGAAACAACTTTAGGAAGAAAACCAGGCTTAGTGCGCAAAACTACCTTATCTGTATGGAACACCAGATAAGGAAGAGAACACTGCAGAGCAGATAACTCTGAAACTCTTCTGGCAGAAGAAATCGCAACCAGAAACAAAACTTTCCAAGATAATAACTTAATATCTACGGTATGCAAGGGTTCAAACGGAACCCCTTGAAGAACTGAAAGAACTAGATTTAGACTCCAGGGAGGAGTCAAAGATCTGTAAACAGGCTTGATCCTGACCAAAGCCTGAACAAAAGTTTGAACATCTGGCACAGCTGCCAGTCTTTTGTGAAGTAAAACAGATAAAGCAGAGATCTGTCCCTTCAGAGAACTTGCCGATAACCCTTTCTCCAAACCTTCTTGAAGAAAGGAAAGAATTCTAGGAATTTTTATCCTGTTCCAAGGGAATCCTTTAGATTCACACCAACAGATATATTTTTTCCATATCTTATGGTAAATTTTTCTGGTTACAGGCTTTCTAGCCTGAATAAGAGTATCTATTACAGAATCTGAAAATCCACGCTTTGATAAAATCAAGCGTTCAATCTCCAAGCAGTCAGTTGGAGGGACACCAGATTCGGATGTTCGAATGGACCTTGAACAAGAAGGTCCTGTCTCAAAGGTAGCTTCCATGGTGGAGCCGATGACATATTCACCAGGTCTGCATACCAAGTCCTGCGTGGCCACGCAGGAGCTATCAAGATCACCGAAGCCCTCTCCTGATTGATCCTGGCTACCAGCCTGGGAATGAGAGGAAACGGTGGGAATACATAAGCTAGGTTGAAGGTCCAAGGTGCTACTAGTGCATCCACTAGAGTCGCCTTGGGATCCCTGGATCTGGACCCGTAACAAGGAACCTTGAAGTTCGGACGAGAGGCCATCAGATCCATGTCTGGAGTGCCCCATAATCGAGTTATTTGGGCAAAGATTTCCGGATGGAGTTCCCACTCCCCCGGATGGAAGGTCTGACGACTCAGAAAATCCGCTTCCCAATTTTCCACTCCTGGGATGTGGATTGCAGACAAGTGGCAGGAGTGATCCTCCGCCCATTGAATTATCTTGGTTACTTTCTCCATCGCCAGGGAACTTCTTGTTCCCCCCTGATGGTTGATATAAGCAACAGTCGTCATGTTGTCTGATTGAAACCTTATGAATTTGGCCTTTGCTAGATGAGGCCAAGCTTTGAGAGCATTGAATACCGCTCTCAGTTCCAGAATGTTTATCGGGAGAAGAGATTCTTCCCGAGACCATAGACCCTGAGCTTTCAGGGGTTCCCAGACCACGCCCCAGCCCACCAGGCTGGCGTCGGTCGTGACAATGACCCACTCTGGTCTGCGGAAGCTCAATCCCTGTGACAGATTGTCCAGGATCAGCCACCACCGGAGCGAATCCCTGGTCCTTTGATCCACTTGAATCGTCGGAGACAAGTCTGTATAATCCCCATTCCACTGTCTGAGCATGCACAGTTGTAATGGTCTTAGATGAATTCGTGCAAAAGGAACTATGTCCATTGCTGCAACCATCAATCCTATTACTTCCATGCACTGTGCTATGGAAGGACGAAGAATAGAATGAAGAACTTGACAAGAGCTTAGAAGTTTTGATTTTCTGACCTCTGTCAGAAAAATCCTCATTTCTAAGGAGTCTATTATTGTTCCCAAGAAGGGAACTCTTGTTGACGGAGACAGAGAACTTTTTTCTATGTTCACTTTCCATCCGTGAGATCTGAGGAAGGCTAGGACGATGTCCGTATGAGCCTTTGCTTTTGACAGGGACGACGCTTGAATCAGGATGTCGTCCAAGTAAGGTACTACTGCAATGCCCCTTGGTCTTAGAACCGCTAGAAGGGACCCTAGTACCTTTGTGAAAATTCTCGGAGCAGTGGCTAATCCGAATGGAAGTGCCACAAACTGGTAATGCTTGTCCAGAAAAGCGAACCTTAGGAACTGATGATGTTCCTTGTGGATAGGAATATGTAGGTACGCGTCCTTTAAATCCACCGTGGTCATAAATTGACCTTCCTGGATGGTAGGAAGGATTGTTCGAATGGTTTCCATCTTGAACGACGGAACCCTGAGAAATTTGTTTAGGATCTTGAGATCTAAAATCGGTCTGAATGTTCCCTCTTTTTTGGGAACTATGAACAGGTTGGAGTAAAACCCCATCCCTTGTTCTCGTATTGGAACTGGATGAATTACTCCCAACTTTAACAGGTCTTCTACACAATGTAAGAACGCCTGTCTTTTTATTTGGTTTGAAGATAATTGAGACCTGTGGAACCTTCCCCTTGGGGGTAGTTCCTTGAATTCCAGGAGATAACCCTGAGAAACTATTTCTAGCGCCCAAGGATCCTGAACATCTCTTGCCCAAGCCTGAGCAAAGAGAGAAAGTCTGCCCCCCACCAGATCCGGTCCCGGATCGGGGGCCAACCCTTCATGCTGATTTGGTAGCAGTGGCAGGCTTCTTGGCCTGCTTACCCTTGTTCCAGCCTTGCATCTGTCTCCAGGCTGGTTTGGGCTGAGAAGAATTACCCTCTTGCTTAGAGGAAGTAGAGTTAGAGGCTGGTCCGTTCCTGCGAAAGGGACGAAAATTAGGCTTATTTTTAGCCTTAAAAGACCTATCCTGAGGAAGGGCATGGCCCTTTCCCCCGGTGATGTCTGAAATAATCTCTTTCAAATCAGGACCAAACAGTGTTTTACCCTTGAAAGGGATGTTAAGCAATTTAGTCTTGGAAGACACATCCGCTGACCAAGACTTTAACCAAAGCGCTCTGCGCGCCACTATAGCAAACCCTGAATTTTTCGCCGCTAATCTAGCTATTTGCAAAGCGGCATCCAAAATAAAAGAGTTAGCCAATTTAAGTGCGTGAACTCTGTCGAAAATCTCCTCAAACGAAGAATCTTTATTAAGCGACTTTTCTAGTTCTTCGAACCAGAAACACGCTGCCGTAGTGACAGGAACAATGCATGAAATTGGTTGTAGAAGGTAACCTTGCTGAACAAACATCTTTTTAAGCAAACCCTCTAATTTTTTATCCATAGGATCTTTGAAAGCACAACTATCTTCAATAGGAATAGTAGTGCGTTTGTTTAGAGTAGAAACCGCCCCCTCGACCTTAGGGACTGTCTGCCATAAGTCCTTTCTGCGGTCGACTATAGGAAATAATTTCTTAAATATAGGGGGGGGGAACAAAGGGTATACCGGGCCTTTCCCATTCCTTATTTACAATGTCCGCCACCCGCTTGGGTATAGGAAACACATCGGGGGGCACCGGAACCTCTAGGAACTTGTCCATTTTACATAATTTCTCTGGAATGACCAAATTGTCACAATCATCCAGAGTAGATAAAACCTCCTTAAGCAGTGCACGGAGATGTTCTAATTTAAATTTAAATGTTACAACATCAGGTTCAGCTTGTTGAGAAATTTTTTCTGAATCTGAAATTTCTCCCTCAGACAAAACCTCCCTCCTGGCCCTTTCAGAGTGGTGTGAGGGTATGTCAGAACAGTTATCATCAGCGTTCTCTTGCTCTTCAGTGTTTAAAACAGAGCAATCGCGCTTTCTCTGATAAGTAGGCATTTTAGATAACATTTTTGCAATAGAATTATCCATAACAGCCGTTAATTGTTGCATGGAAATAAGTATTGGCGCACTAGATGTACTAGGGGCCTCTTGTGCGGGCAAAACTGGTGTAGACACAGAAGGGGACGATGCAGTACCATGCTTACTCCCCTCATCTGAAGAATCATCTTGGGCATTATCATTTTCAGTGGCATCATGGTCCCTACTTTGTTTGGACACTATGTCACAATCATCACATATATTTAAATGGGGAGACACATTGGCTTTCATACATATAGAACATCGCTTATCTGATGGTTCAGACATGTTAAACAGGCTTAAACTTGTCAACAAAGCACAAAAAACGTTTTAAATAAAACCGTTACTGTCACTTTAAATTTTAAACAGAACACACTTTATTACTGAATATGCGAAAAAGCATGAAGGAAAAGTTCAAAATTCACCAAAATTTCACCACAGTGTCTTAAAGCCTTAAAAGTATTGCACACCAAATTTGAAAGCTTTAACCCTTAAAATAACGGAACCGGAGCCGTTTTTACATTTAACCCCTATACAGTCCCAGGTATCTGCTTTGCTGAGACCCAACCAAGCCCAGAGGGGAATACGATACCAAATGACGCCTTCTATAAGCTTTTTCAGCGGTTCTTAGCTCCTCACACATGCATCTGCATGCCTTGCTTTCCAAAAACAACTGCGCATTAGTGGCGCGAAAATGAGGCTCTGCCTATGACTAGGGAAGGCCCCCATCTGAAAAAGGTGTCCATACAGTGCCTGCCGTTTTTAAACAACAATCCCCAAGAGTATAACAACTAAAAAGAGTTATAATCTGCCAAATATGCCTAGCAAAGTAATCGTTTTAGCCCAGAAAAATGTCTACCAGTTTTTTAAGCCCTTATAAAGCCCTTTTTTCTTTTGCTTTAATCTAAGAAAATGGCTTACCGGTCCCCATAGGGAAAATGACAGCCTTCCAGCATTACAAAGTCTTGTTAGAAATGTGGCCAGTCAAACCTCAGGCAGAAGAATCTGCCCACTGCTTCCCCCAACTGAAGTTACTTCATCTCAACAGTCCTGTGTGGAAACAGCAATCGATTTTAGTGACGTCTGCTAAAATCATCTCCCTCTTACAAACAGAAATCTTCTTCACCTTTCTGTTTCAGAGTAAATAGTACATACCAGCACTATTTTAAAATAACAAACACTTGATTGAAGAATAAAAACTACATTTAAACACCAAAAAACTCTAAGCCATCTCCGTGGAGATGTTGCCTGTGCAACGGCAAAGAGAATGACTGGGGTGGGCGGAGCCTAGGAGGGGCTATATGGCCAGCTTTGCTGGGACTCTTTGCCATTTCCTGTTGGGGAGGAGAATATCCCACAAGTAAGGATGACGCCGTGGACCGGACACACCTATGTTGGAGAAACTAACATTTTTGTCACCACACTTTCTTTACCCTTCCTAGTACTTAGAGTAGGCAAAGAGAATGACTGGGGGGGGGGGGGGGTGGAGCTATATAGACAGCTCTGCTGTGGGTGCTCTCTTTGCCACTTCCTGTTAGGAAGGAGAATATCCCACAAGTATGGATGAATCCGTGGACTCGATACATCTTACAAGAGAAATCTTGATAAAAGAATCTTTATCAGACACCTAATTACTTCACCTCTTCCTTGCACTAGAGGCAAAGAGAATGACTGGGATTTGTGGGAAGGGAAGTGATATTTAACAGCTCTGCTGTGATGCTCTTTGCTGCCTCCTGCTGGCCAGGAGTGATATTCCCAACAGTAATTAATGATGATCCGTGGACTCACCGTGTCATTAGAAAGAAAACATAACTATACACGTCTGGAAGATCACATCACAGAGAACAGCGACTACTGACCTAATGTGTTATACAAAGATAGGAGGGCGACTGTCCCTCATCGGTAATACGTCTTACTCACTGCCCTGTGTAGTCAGATCTTAGTATATCGTCACTGTACTGTCAGTAGCGCCTTACTCACTGCCCTGTGTAGTCAGATCTCAGTATATCGTCACTGTACTGTCAGTAGCGCCTTACTCGCTGCCCTGTGTAGTCAGATCTCAGATTATCGTCACCGTACTGTCAGTAGCGCCTTACTCGCTGCTCTGTGTAGTCAGATCTCAGTATATCGTCACCGTACTGTCAGTAGCGCCTTACTCACTGCCCTGTGTAGTCAGATCTCAGTATATCATCACCGTACTGTCAGTAGCGCCTTACTCCCTGCCCTGTGTAGTCAGATCTCAGTATATCGTCACCGTACTGTCAGTAGCGCCTTACTCACTGCCCTGTGCAGTCAGATCTCAGTATATCGTCACCGTACTGTCAGTAGCGCCTTACTCACTGCCCTGTGTAGTCAGATCTCAGTATATCGTCACCGTACTGTCAGTAGCGCCTTACTCACTGCCCTGTGTAGTCAGATCTCAGAATATCGTCACCGTACTGTCAGTAGCGCCTTACTCCCTGCCCTGTGTAGTCAGATCTCAGTATATCGTCACCGTACGGTCAGTAGCGCCTTACTCAATGCCCTGTGTAGTCAGATCTCAGTATATCGTCACCGTACTGTCAGTAGCGCCTTACTCCTTGCCCTGTGTAGACAGATCTCAGTATATCGTCACCGTACTGTCAGTAGCGCCTTACTCACTGCCCTGTGTAGTCAGATCTCGGTATATCGTCACCGTACTGTCAGTAGCGCCTTACTCACTGCCCTGTGTAGTCAGATCTCAGTATATCGTCACCGTACTGTCAGTAGCGCCTTACTCCCTGCCCTGTGTAGTAAGATCTCAGTATATCATCACCGTACTGTCAGTAGCGCCTTACTCCCTGCCCTGTGTAGTAAGATCTCAGTATATCATCACCGTACTGTCAGTAGCGCCTTACTCCCTGCCCTGTGTAGTCAGATCTCAGTATATCGTCACTGTACTGTCAGTAGCGCCTTACTCCCTGCCCTGTGTAGTCAGATCTCAGTATATCGTCACCATACTGTCAGTAGCGCCTTACTCCCTGCCCTGTGTAGTCAGATCTCAGTATATCGTCACCGTACTGTCAGTAGCGCCTTACTCACTGCCCTGTGTAGTCAGATCTCAGTATATCGTCACTGTACTGTCAGTAGCGCCTTACTCCCTGCCCTGTGTAGTCAGATCTCAGTATATCGTCACTGTACTGTCAGTAGCGCCTTACTCCCTGCCCTGTGTAGTCAGATCTCAGTATATCGTCACCGTACTGTCAGTAGCGCCTTACTCAGTGCCCTGTGTAGTCAGATCTCAGTATATCGTCACCGTACTGTCAGTAGCGCCTTACTCCCTGCCCTGTGTAGTCAGATCTCAGTATATCGTCACTGTAATGTCAGTAGCGCCTTACTCCCTGCCCTGTGTAGTCAGATCTCAGTATATCATCACCGTACTGTCAGTAGTGCCTTACTCACTGCCCTGTGTAGTCAGATCTCAGTATATTGTCACTGTACTGTCAGTAGCGCCTTACTCACTGCCCTGTGTAGTCAGATCTCAGTATATCATCACCGTACTGTCAGTAGCGCCTTACTCCCTGCCCTGTGTAGTCAGATCTCAGTATATCGTCACTGTACTGTCAGTAGCGCCTTACTCCCTGCCCTGTGTAGTCAGTACAGTGACGATATACTGAGATCTGTCAGTAGCGCCTTACTCACTGCCCACATTTAATAAAATATTGCTTCTCCCAGATAATCTTAACAACAAGTTCTATGATTTTACCTTTAACAGCTTCTGGGGTCCATCCGCAGCTCTCACACTTAGCTTGTGCAACAGTTGAACTGAAGGAGAAAAAGATAAACAATCAGTGACAAACATCTCTCCGGAGACAACGACAACATGACATGAGTCAGGAGGTGGGGAAAGTCAAAGGCATCAGTTGGGGGTGAGCTAGACACATGAGTAAGGGTTAAACACCCGAAATGTCGCCTCTATTTTGGATGTCCTTGTTTCAATAAAATTGGATAATTACTTCATGGTGCTGTGGGAATGTGTTCTACCTTTCATGAGCTAGATACACCAGGGAATAGCAGAGGTCAGTGATTGGGGGGGGGGGGGGGGCACAGAGCGCTGCAGCCTGGTGATGGGCAGTTGTAGAACATTCCCCTGCCGTTGCCTAACACGGGGTACAGTCAGGAAAGCCCATCCGATACAATAACCTATAAACGTTGCTCTGTAACAGACATCTAGCAGCGCCACCGCATATGGTAGAGAGCGAATAGTGTTATTTATGGAGCTATCAAACCTCCCATGGGTATCCAACTGCCCAATCAGAGGCTAAACTGTAACAGAGACACAGCTGGTACACTCGGGTTCATTTATAAACATTTGCCAACTTATTGAATGAAGGGATCTAGCACAGGGAACAGAAAAATATGTGGCTCATTTAAAGCTATATACTGTATGTAACAACCAGAAGTTCATCTAAGAAACCTAGCTGCTGGTTATTATGCAGTGCGTGTCGTCAGCTCATATACAGCACAGTGAAAGATTATACAGACCGGCATAATGATAAAAACACATATGATAGACACAGTGTCTGTTGTTAATGGCAATCGGCAAGAAATATATGCGGTAAACATAAAACGTGCTCCCTCTGAGTGTTAGTACAACAGAACCCTCTGATAACTACCTTTACACAAGCAGCCAGCTGTTATGTCACTCACCCATCAAGCCGCAGAATCGAGGAAAGGTTCGGGGGATGCGTGTTTGAGGATTCACTTCAATTAGAACATTCCTCTGGGTGTGAATGTAGACCTGTAGCAACCCAGCCCTGTTTAGCGGACTGTCCATGAGCATCAACAAGCTCTGCAGGAGAGAACATATGCACAAGTAATCAATACACTGATAATCTGGTAATACACCGATACACACACTCCCTGGTAACGCTCTCATCACTGGTAATACACCGATACACACACTCCCTGGTAACGCTCTCATCACTGGTAATACACCGATACACACACTCCCTGGTAACGCTCTCATCACTGGTAATACACCGATACACACACTCCCTGGTAACGCCCTCATCACTGGTAATACACCGATACACACACTCCCTGGTAACGCTCTCATCACTGGTAATACACCGATACACACTCCCTGGTAACGCCCTCATCACTGATAATACACCGATACACACACTCCCTAGTAACGCCCTCATCACTGGTAATACACTGATACACACACTCCCTAGTAACGCCCTCATCACTGGTAATACACCGATACACACACTCCCTAGTAACGCCCTCATCACTGGTAATACACCGATACACACACTCCCTAGTAACGCCCTCATCACTGGTAATACACCGATACACACACTCCCTGGTAACGCCCTCATCACTGGTAATACACCGATACACACACTCCCTGGTAACGCCCTCATCACTGGTAATACACCGATACACACACTCCCTGGTAACGCCCTCATCACTGGTAATACACCGATACACACACTCCCTGGTAACGCCCTCATCACTGGTAATACACCGATACACACACTCCCTGGTAACGCCCTCATCACTGGTAATACACCGATACACACACTCCCTGGTAACGCCCTCATCACTGGCAATACACCGATACACACACTCCCTGGTAACGCCCTCATCACTGGTATTAGACCGATACACACACTCCCTAGTCATGCGCCCCCGACAGGCGCACGGGCGCTCACTGCTAATCTAGTCATGGGCCCCCGACAGGCACTCACTGCTAATCTAGTCATGGGCCCCCAACAGGCGCTCACTGCTAATCTAGTCATAGGCCCCCGACAGGCGCACGGGCGCTCACTGCTAATCTAGTCATGCGCCCCCGACAGGCGCACGGGCGCTCACTGCTAATCTAGTCATGTGCCCCCGACAGGCACTCACTGCTAATCTAGTCATGGGCCCCCGACAGGCGCTCACTGCTAATCTAGTCATGCGCCTCCGACAGGCGCACGGGCGCTCACTGCTAATCTAGTCATGCGCCCCCGACAGGCGCACGGGCGCTCACTGCTAATCTAGTCATGCGCCCCCGACAGGCGCACGGGCGCTCACTGCTAATCTAGTCATGCGCCCCCGACAGGCGCACGGGCGCTCACTGCTAATCTAGTCATGCGCCCCCGACAGGCGCACGGGCGCTCACTGCTAATCTAGTCATGCGCCCCCGACAGGCGCACGGGCGCTCACTGCTAATCTAGTCATGCGCCCCCGACAGGCGCACGGGCGCTCACTGCTAATCTAGTCATGCGCCCCCGACAGGCGCACGGGCGCTCACTGCTAATCTAGTCATGCGCCCCCGACAGGCGCACGGGCGCTCACTGCTAATCTAGTCATGCGCCCCCGACAGGCGCACGCGTGCTCTCTGCTAATCTACTCATGCGCCCACGACAGGCGCACGTGCTCACTGCTAATCTAGTCATATGCACGCTCACGGGTAATCTAGTAATGCACACACACGACAGGAGCACGCTCACTGGTAATCTAGTAATGTACACACACACACGACAGGCGCACGCTCACTGGTAATCTAGTAATGCGCACACACACGACAGGCGGACGCTCACTGGTAACCTAGTAATGCACACACACGACAGGCGGACGCTCACTGGTAACCTAGTAATGCACACACACGACAGGCGCACGCTCACTGGTAATCTAGTAATGCACACACGACAGGCGCACGCTCACTGGTAATCTAGTAATGCACACACACGACAGGCGCACGCTCACTGGTAATCTAGTAATGCGCACACACACGACAGGCGCACGCTCACTGGTAATCTAGTAATGCACACACATGACAGGCGCACGCTCACTGGTAATCTAGTAATGCACACACACGACAGGCGCACGCTCAATGGTAATTATTATTATTATTATCATCATCAGGTATTTGTAGAGCACCAACAGATTCCGCAGTGCTGTAAACATAGTCTGTGTACAGGATAGCTTTTGTAGGGGTCAATTGGGTAGAGGGCCCTGCCGAGAGTTTCACTGTTGTAGTCGGCTCTTATGAGGCGATCTGTAAACAGCTGGGCCCATAGGCTTACAATCTAAGGGGTTCAAGGGGAAAGCAATGGCGTTAGGAAAGGTTAGTGTTGATTGTATGCATCCCTGAATAGTAGAGTTTTTAGGGAGTGCTTGAAGCTGTTAAAACTAGGGGAGAGTCTTATGGAGCGAGGCAGGGAATTCCACAAGATGGGGGCCAGTCTGGAGAAGTCCTGTAAACGGGAATGTGAGGAAGTAACAAGAGAGGAGGAGAGGAGGAGATCCTGAGCTGATCGAAGGGGACGGGAGGGAGAGTATCTAGAGACAAGTTCTGAGATGTAGGGGGGAGCAGTGCAGTTGAGAGCTTTATATGTCAGGGTGAGGATTTTATGTTTAATCCTAGAGGCAAGAGGAAGCCAGTGAAGGGATTGGCAGAGAGGTGCAGCAGATGAAGAGCGACGAGTAAGGAAGATGAGTCTGGCAGAGGCATTCATAATGGATTGTAAAGGAGCTATGCGGCAGCTAGGTAGACCAGAGAGGGCGGAATTGCAGTAGTCCAGGCGAGAAAGGATGAGAGAGTGGATTAAAATCTTGGTTGTATCTTGTGTAAGGAAATGTCGAATTTTAGCAATGTTTTTAAGGTGGAAGCGGCAGGCTTTAGCCAAGGACTGGATGTGAGGAGTGAAGGAAAGATCTGAGTCAAGTGTGACCCCAAGACATCGGGCGTGCGGGGTAGGGGTAATGATGGAATTATCAACAGTTATAGAAATTTTGGGGGTGAAGACATTGGGAGAAGGGGGAAAAATAAGGAGTTCAGTTTTGGAGAGATTTAGCTTAAGGTAGTGAGAGGACATCCAAGATGAGATGTGAGAAAGACAGTTAGTGACATGGGTTAGTAAGGAAGGAGGTAGGTCTGGTGCAGAGAGGTAGATTTGTGTGTCATCGGCATACAAATGGTATTGAAACCCATGGGACTTTATTAAGGAACCTAGTGACGACGTGTAGATTGAAAAGAGAAGGGGTCCAAGTACAGAGCCTTGAGGTACCCCAAAAGAAAGTAGTAACGGGGCAGAGGATGCTCCGGAGAAGGCTACACTAAATGTACGGTTAGTCAGATAGGAAGAGAACCACGAGAGAGCGGTCTCACAGATGCCGAAGGATTGGAGGATTTGGAGCAGAAGAGGGTGGTCAACAGTGTCAAAGGCTGCAGACAGGTCAAGGAGGATAAGCAGAGAGAAGTGGCCTTTGGATTTTGCTGTAAGTAGGTCATTGGTAACCTTGACAATTGCTGTCTCTGTAGAGTGATGGGAACGAAATCCAGATTGCAGTGGGTCAAGAAGAGAGTTTAGTGTAAGGAAATGGGATAGACGTGCGTAAACTAGCTTTTCGAGGCGCTTTGAGGCAAGAGGGAGTAGGGAAATAGGGTGGTAATTGGAAGGGGAGGTTGGATCAAGGGAAGGTTTTTTGAGGATAGGTGTGACAAGTGCATGTTTTAGAGATGAGGGAAATATACCAGTGCTGAGGGAGGGGTTGAAAATGTGTGTGAGTATGGGGTTGAGGGTAGAAGAGAGGGTGGGGAGTAGCTGTGAGGGGATGGGGTCGAGGGGACAGGTAGTGAGGTGGGAGGACAGTATAAGGGCAGAAACTTCATCCTCATTAACAGGGGCAAGAGAGACGCATTTTTGGATATTTGGGTTTTGGGTGATCGTGAGCTTTTGAGGGGGTGGGAGATTGGAAGTATGTTGAGAGCTGATTTCGCTTCAGATGGAGTCAATTTTGTTTTTGAAGTGGCTTGCAAAATCTTGAGCTGAGAGAGAGGTTGTGTTAAGAGGTGGGGGTGGGCGGAGAACAGACATTTAGGGTTAGAGGAAAGAGTAGAGATGAGATTAGAAAAATATTGTTGCTTATAAAGATTAAAGGGACAGTCTAGGCCAAAATAAACTTTCATGATTCAGATAGAAACAGCAACAACGTGGGAGCGCTCAGACATCCGCTCTGTGTGTGGCCTCGGCTCGCGCTTCACGTAAGGTACCGCCCCTCCTGGGTTGCTCCTGACGACGAATCCCGGGTTCATCTGTCAAGCCGGTGCAAGTGGTAAAAACGATCCACCACCGCTTTCACAAATATAGCAGCAACATCCACTGCACACGGAACAAGCAGTTCCAAACCGGAGATAGACAAAGAAAGTTCAGAGGCTCAAAAAGGTGAAAATAAAAAGTCTGTATTCTTGAAAATCAAATAAGGCAAAAGTTGTTACAAACAGGCAATGTAGCAGGCAAACGCGTTTCATATATTCATATGTTAAACTTGATCACTGATGAAGTTTAACATATGAATATATGAAACGCGTTTGACCTGCTACATTGCCTGTTTGTAACAACTTTTGCCTTATTTGATTTTCAAGAATACAGACTTTTTGTTTTCACCTTTTTGAGCCTCTGAACTTTCTTTGTCTATCTCCGGTTTGGAACTGCTTGTTCCGTGTGCAGTGGATGTTGCTGCTATGATTCAGATAGAGCATGTAATTTTAAACAATTTTCCAATTTACATTTATCACCAATTTTGCTTTGTTCTCTTGGTATTCTTAGTTGAAAGCTTAACCTAGGAGGCTCATATGCTAATTTCTTAGACCTTGAAGCCCACCTCTTTCAGATTGCATTTTAACAGTTTTTCACCACTAGATGGTGTTAGTTCACGTATTTCATATAGATAAAACTGTGCTTGTGCACGAGAAGTTATCTGGGAGCAGACACTGATTGGCTAGACTGCAAGTCTGTCAAAAGAACTGAAAAAGGGGCAGTTTGCAGAGGCTTAGATACAAGATAATCACAGAGGTTAAAAGTATATTATTATAACTGTGTTGGTTATGCAAAACTGGGAAATGGGTAATAAAGGGATTATCTATCTTTTAAATCAATAAAAATTCTGGTGTAGACTGTCTCTTTAAGGGCAGAATAGTAGGAGTTCAGGATGAACTTGAAGTGAAGAAAGTCAGCTGAACTCCGAGATTTCCTCCAATGTCGCTCAGCAGTACGGGAGCATCTGCGTAGGTATCGTGTCAGAGGAGTATGCCAGGGCTGAGGATGAGAGTGTAGTTTCTGAGCTAACGTTGGAGGGGCCAGAGTGTCAATGACCGATGTAAGGGTGGAATTATACTGGCAGATAGATTGGTCAAGGCAGGAAAAGGAGGTGATGGATGAGAGGAGATGTTTGAGAGAGCTAGCGAGCTGATGCAGATCTAGTGACTTAGTGCTTCTGTGAAGTTTGGTGTGAGGGGTAGAGGGAGGGGGAGTTGTAGGTAGGGAAGTGATGTTGCAAGTTAGGAGATGATGGTCAGAGAGAGGAAAAACATAATTTATGCTTACCTGATAAATTTATTTCTCTTGTGGTGTATCCAGTCCACGGATCATCCATTACTTGTGGGATATTCTCATTCCCAACAGGAAGTTGCAAGAGGATCACCCACAGCAGAGCTGCTATATAGCTCCTCCCCTAACTGCCATATCCAGTCATTCGACCGAAAACAAGCAGAGAAAAGGAGAAACCATAGGGTGCAGTGGTGACTTGAAGTTTAAAAATAAAATATACCTGCCTTAAAATGACAGGGCGGCCCGTGGACTGGATACAACACAAGAGAAATAAATTTATCAGGTAAGCATAAATTATGTTTTCTCTTGTAAGGTGTATCCAGTCCACGGATCATCCATTACTTGTGGGATACCAATACCAAAGCTAAAGTACACGGATAAAGGGAGGGACAAGGCAGGTACTTAAAGGGAAGGTACCACTGCCTGTAAAACCTTTCTCCCAAAAATAGCCTGAGAAGAAGCAAAAGTATCAAATTTGTAGAATTTTGAAAAAGTATGAAGCGAAGACCAAGTCGCCGCCTTGCAAATCTGTTCAACAGAAGCCTCATTTTTAAAGGCCCATGTGGAAGCCACAGCTCTAGTAGAATGAGCTGTAATCCTTTCTGGAGGCTGCTGGCCAGCAGTCTCATAGGCTAAGCGGATTATGCTTCTTAGCCAAAAAGAAAGAGAGGTTGCCGAAGCCTTTTGACCTCTCCTCTGTCCAGAGTAGACAACAAACAAAGCAGATGTTTGACGAAAATCTTAGTAGCTTGTAAGTAAAACTTTAAAGCACGAACCACGTCCAGATAGACGTTCCTTCTTTGAAGAAGGATTAGGACACAAAGACGGAACAACAATCTCTTGATTGATATACTTATTAGATACCACCTTAGGTAAAAACCCAGGTTTGGTACGCAGAACTACCTTATCTGCATGGAAGATCAGATAAGGAGAATCACATTGTAAGGCAGATAACTCGGAAACTCTACGAGCCGAGGAAATAGCTACCATAAAAAGAACTTTAAGAACCAAATTTAAGCTCCAAGGTGGAGCAACAGGTTTAAACACAGGCTTGAATCTAACTAAAGCCTGACAAAATGCCTGAACGTCTGGGACATCCGCCAGACGCTTGTGCAAAAGAATAGATAGTGCAGAAATCTGTCCCTTTAAGGAACTAGCTGACAATCCTTTCTCCAATCCTTCGTGGAGAAAGGATAATATCCTGGGAATCCTGACTTTACTCCATGAGTAGCCCTTGGATTCACACCAATAAAGATATTTACGCCATATCTTATGATAGATTTACCTGGTGACAGGCTTTCGTGCCTGAATTAAGGTATCAATGACTGACTCGGAGAAACCACGCTTTGATAAAATCAAGCGTTCAATCTCCAGGCAGTCAGCCTCAGAGAAATTAGATTTGGATGGTTGAAAGGATCTTGAAGTAGAAGGTCCTGTCTCATCGGTAGAGTCCATGGTGGAAAGGATGACATGTCCACCAGATCTGCATACCAAGTCCTGCGTGGCCACGCAGGCGCTATCAAGATCACTGATGCTCTCTCCTGCTTGATTTTGGCAATCAGACGAGGGAGCAGAGGAAACGGTGGAAACACATAAGCCAGGTTGAAGGACCAAGGCGCTGCTAGAGCATCTATCAGCGTTGCCTTGGGGTCCCTGGACCTGGATCCGTAACAAGGAAGCTTGGCGTTCTGGCGAGACGCCATGAGATCCAGTTCTGGTTTGCCCCAACGATGAACCAATTGTGCAAACACCTCCGGATGGAGTTCCCACTCCCCCGGATGAAAAGTCTGTTGACTTAGAAAATCCGCCTCCCAGTTCTCTACACCTGGGATATGGATAGCTGATAGATGGCAAGAGTGAATCTCCGCCCAGCGAATTATCTTTGAGACTTCTAACATCGCTAGGGAACTCCTTGTTCCCCCTTGATGGTTGATGTAAGCCACAGTCGTGATGTTGTCCGACTGAAATCTGATGAACCTCAGTGTCGCTAGCTGAGGCCAAGCCTGAAGAGCATTGAATATCACTCTTAGTTCCAGAATGTTTATTGGAAGGAGTTCTCCTCCTGAGTCCACGATCCCTGAGCCTTCAGGGAGTTCCAGACTGCACCCCAACCTAGAAGGCTGACATCTGTCGTTACAATTGTCCAATCTGGCCTGCGAAAGGTCATACCTTTGGACAGATGGACCCGAGATAGCCACCAGAGAAGAGAATCCCTGGTCTCTTGATCCAGATTTAGTAGAGGGGACAAATCTATGTAATCCCCATTCCACTGACTGAGCATGCAGAGTTGCAGCGATCTGAGATGTAGGCGTGCAAAGGGCACTATGTCCATTGCCACTACCATTGAGCCGATTACTTCCATGCACTGAGCCACCGAAGGGCGAGGAATGGAATAAAGAACACGGCAGGAATTTAGAAGTTTTGATAACCTGGACTCCGTCAGGTAAATTTTCATTTCTACAGAATCTATCAGAGTCCCTAGGAAGGAAACTCTTGTGAGGGGGATAGAGAACTCTTTTCCTCGTTCACCTTCCACCCATGCGACCTCAGAAATGCCAACACTATGTCCGTATGAGACTTGGCAACTTGGAAGTTTGACGCCTGAATCAGGATGTCGTCTAAATAAGGGGCCACTGCTATGCCCCGCGGCCTTAGGACCGCCAGAAGCGACCCCAGAACCTTCATAAAAATTCTTGGGGCTGTAGCTAACCCAAAGGGAAGAGCTACAAACTGGTAATGCCTGTTTAGGAAGGCAAACCTGAGAAACCGATGATGATCTTTGTGTATCAGAATGTGAAGATAAGCATCCTTTAAACCCACTGTAGTCATGTATTTGTTTAAGATCTTTAGATCCAAAATTGGTCTGAAGGTTCCCTCTTTTTTGGGAACCACAAACAGATTTGAGTAAAATCCCTGTCCCTGTTCCTCCCTTGGAACTGGATGGATCACTCCCATAACTAGGAGGTCTTTTACACAGTGTAAGAATGCCTCTCTCTTTATCTGGTTTGCAGATAATTGAGAAAGGTGAAATCTCCCTTTTGGGGGGGAAGCCTTGAAGTCCAGAAGATATCCCTGGGATATAATTTCCAACGCCCAGGGATCCTGGACATCTCTTGCCCATGCCTGGGCGAAGGGCGAAGAGCGAAAATCTGCCCCCTACTAGATCCGTTACCGGATAGGGGGCCGTTCCTTCATGCTGTCTTAGAGGCAGCAGCAGGTTTTTTGGCCTGCCAGACCGTCTTGGACTGAGCAAAAGTTCCCGCTTCTTTTGCATTAGAGGAAGTTGATGCCGCATTTGCCTTGAAATTTCGAAAGGCACGAAAATTAGACTGTTTGGCGCTTGATTTGGACCTATCCTGAGGAAGGGCATGACCTTTTCCTCCAGTGATATCAGCAATAATCTCCTTCAAACCAGGCCCGAATAGGGTCTGCCCCTTGAAGGGAATGTTAAGCAGCTTAGACTTTGAAGTAACGTCAGCTGACCATGATTTAAGCCATAGCACTCTGCGCGCCTGGATAGCAAAACCAGAATTCTTAGCTGTTAGTTTAGTCAAATGAACAATGGCATCAGAAACAAAAGAATTGGCAAGCTTAAGTGCTCTAAGCTTGTCAAGTATGTCATCCAATGGAGTCGCTACCTGTAAAGCCTCTTCCAGAGACTCAAACCAGAACGCCGCAGCAGCAGTGACAGGAGCAATGCATGCAAGGGGCTGTAGGATAAAACCTTGTTGAATAAACATTTTCTTAAGGTAACCCTCTAACTTTTTATCCATTGGATCTAAGAAAGCACAACTGTCCTCGACAGGGATAGTAGTACGCTTTGCTAGAGTAGAAACTGCTCCCTCCACCTTAGGAACTGTCTGCCATAAGTCCCGTGTGGTGGCGTCTATTGGAAACATTTTTCTAAAAATAGGAGGGGGAGAGAACGGCACACCTGGTCTATCCCATTCCTTAGTAATAATTTCTGTAAACCTTTTAGGTATTGGAAAAACATCAGTGCACACCGGCACTGCATAGTATTTATCCAGTCTACACAATTTCTCTGGCACTGCAATTGTATCACAGTCATTCAGAGCCGCTAAAACCTCCCTGAGTAACACGCGGAGGTGTTCAAGCTTAAATTTAAATGTAGAAATATCAGAATCAGGTTACATCATCTTCCCCGAGTCAGAAATATCACCCACAGAAAGAAGCTCTCCTTCTTCAGCTTCTGCATATTGTGAGGCAGTATCAGACATAGCTCTTAAAGCGTCAGTATGCTCTGTATTTTGTCTAACTCCAGAGCTATCTCGCTTTCCTCTAAATTCAAGTAGTCTGGCTAATACCGCTGACAGTGTATTATCCATGACTGCCGCCATGTCTTGTAAAGTAAACGCTATGGGCGCTCTAGATGTACTTGGTGCCATTTGAGCGCGAGTCCCTTGAGCGGGAGTCGAAGGGTCTGACACATGGGGCGAGTTAGTCGGCATAACTTCCCCCTCGTCAAATTCCTCTGGTGATAAATTTTTTAAAGACAGAATATGATCTTTATTGCTTAAAGTGAAATCAGTACATTTGGTACACATTCTAAGAGGGGGTTCCACAATGGCTTTTAAACATAATGAACAAGGAGTTTCCTCTATGTCAGACATGTTTGTGCAGACTAGCAATGAGACTAGCAAGCTTGGAAAACACTTTAAATCAAGTTAACAAGCAAATATAAGAAACGGTACTGTGCCTTTAAGAGAAACAAATTTTGTCAGAATTTGAAAAACAGTGAAAAAAGGCAGTAAATTAAACGAAATTTTTACAGTGTGCATAATAAGCTAACAGAGCATTGCACCCACTTGCAAATGGATGATTAACGACTTAGTTCAAAAAAAGGATCAAAAAAACGATAGACGTTTTTTAACAGTCACACCAAACTGCCACAGCCTTGCTGTGGGCCTACCTTCCCCAACAAACGATTTTGGAAAGCCTAAGAGCCCTTTAGAGATGTCCTATAGCATTCAGGGGACTCCTGGAGGAAGCTGGATGTCTCAGTCTGTAAAAGTTACTGCTCAAAAAAGCGCTAAATTAGGCCCCTCCCACTCATAGTAACACAGTGGAAAGCCTCAGGAAACTGTTTCTAGGCAAATTTAAGCCAGCCATGTGGAAAACAACTAGGCCCCAATAAAGTTTTATCACCAAAGTATATATAAAAACGTTTAAACATGCCAGCAAACGTTTTATATTGTAAATATAAAAGAGTATTACCTCAGAAAGTAAGCATGATACCAGTCGCTATTAAATCACTGTATTCAGGCTTACCTTACATAAATTTGGTAACAGCAGCATTTTCTAGCATTCACATCTTCTAGAAAAAATCTTAACTGCACATACCTCATAGCAGGATAACCTGCACGCCATTCCCACGCTGAAGTTACCTCTCTCTTCAGTCATGTGCGAGAACAGCAATGGATCTTAGTTACAGCCTGCTAAGATCATAGAAATCACAGGCAGATTCTTCTATTTTTCTGCCTGGGACAAAATAGTACAACTCCGGTACCATTTAAAAATAAACTTTTGATTGAAGCAAGATAACAGCTACATTTCACCACTTTCCTCTTACTACCTCCATGCTTGTTGAGAGTTGCAAGAGAATGACTGGATATGGCAGTTAGGGGAGGAGCTATATAGCAGCTCTGCTGTGGGTGATCCTCTTGCAACTTCCTGTTGGGAAGGAGAATATCCCACAAGTAATGGATGATCCGTGGACTGGATACACCTTACAAGAGAAAGGGGAGTTTGTTAAATTTGAAAGAGTGCATCAATAGGTGAAAATCAGATCAAGGGAATGACCATCTTTGTGAGTGGGAGAGTCAGTCCATTGTGACAGGCCAAAAGAGGAAGTCAGTTGAAGTTGTATTGCAGAGGAGGCAATGGGATTGTCAAGAGGGATGTTAAAGTCGCCAAGAATGAGGGCAGGGGTGTCTGAGGAAAGGAAATAAGGAAGCCAGGCAGCAAAGTGATCTAAAAATTGAGTTGGGGAGCCAGGGGGGCGGTATATGACTGCAACACGTATAGAGAGGGGAGAGAATTACCGAATCAGGTGTGCTTCAAATGAAGAAAATGTGAGTGAAAAGAAGGGCTGTATTTGTTGGAAGGTGCAACAAGAGGATAGTAAAATACCGACGCCACCTCCTTGTCTATTGCCAGACCTAGGAGTGTGACTGAAATGGAGACCCCCATGTGACAGTGCAGCATTGGATGCTGTGTCTGAAGCAGAGAGACAGGTTTCTGTAAGAGCCAGAAGGTTAAGAGAGTGGGAGATAAAGAGATCATGGATAAAAGTGAGCTTGTTGCAAACAGAGCGAGAGTTCCAGAGTGCACAAGTGAAGGGGGAGGGGTTTTTAGATGTAAGAATAATGCGATTAAGGTTACCAGAGTTTAGTTTATGAAGTCTATTGAAAGGCACACAAGGATATGAAAGGCTAGGAGGTTGTGAGGGACCAGGATTAGGGGAGATGTCGCCAGCAGCTAGTATGAGCAAGAGGGAGAGTGACATAAGATGAGAAGCAGATTTGTAGTAATGAGACTGTTTTTTGGCTGAAGTGCAGGGGGGAGAGAGAGTATTTAGGAATAGGTAGAGTTCATGAGTACAAAAGTAAGGTGAGTATAAGAGAGATGGGCTAATGAACAGTGCAGGTGGAGAGGGAGAAGGAGTAAGTGAGGAATGTAGTTTGTTATAGAGACAAGAGGTAGCAAAAAGGAATATGAAGATATAGAGCATTATTATGAAAGTGGGAGCCAAGTAAACACATAAGACACAGTGTTACAGCAGCACTTGCAAAAGGATACAATGAGATGCATAAAACACAGTATTACAAGAGTACAAGCCTTGTGTCTTGCCCCTTGGTAATCTAGTAATGCACACACACGACAGGTGCATGCTCACTGGTAATCTAGTAATGCACACACACGACAGGCGCACGCTCACTGGTAATCTAGTAATGCACACACACGACAGGCGCACGCTCACTGGTAATCTAGTAATGCACACACACGACAGGCGCACGCTCACTGGTAATCTAGTAATGCACACACACGACAGGCGCACGCTCACTGGTAATCTAGTAATGCACACACACGACAGGCGCACGCTCACTGGTAATCTAGTAATGCACACACACGACAGGCGCACGCTCACTGGTAATCTAGTAATGCACACACGACAGGCGCACGCTCACTGGTAATCTAGTAATGCACACAGGACAGGCGCACGCTCACTGGTAATCTAGTAATGCACACACACGACAGGCGCACGCTCACTGGTAATCTAGTAATGCTCTGACATATAGGACACACTGATGATGTTGTGCAGAAACACAAATGGTGATGATTTATTCACACACTTGTGATGTAAAAATACTGTGGTGACTTGTTTGGGCCCCAGTAACATAGGGCCACATTTCCATGATGCATGAAATACTATGACTCGCATCTTTGTGAGATCCGTTAGTTACTTTATATCGCTGCACATACCTGATGTGTGATGTCTGGTCGCACCTCGCCCGGATCTCGCCCATTCTTTAGTAGTTGATTCTTGTGCTGGTCACAGTTCAGCAGCTCATATGTCTTCCCAACCTAACATAAAAAAAGAGGTTATTGACACGTGCACAGTGGAGCGCGAGTACATCTCATGGTCAAATACATGGACGAGAAAAGTCCCCCATAGAGTTTGTCATTTTCTCAAACCAAAAAATAAATAGAATATACTTATATTGGATATGTACACAATTATCGATGTAAGCTTTAATATTTTCCTAATAAACAGATCACAAAAACAGCAGTAGACAGTGCGAATACATTTAATATAAAATACGCTTGCCATATGAAACCAACGGTGAAATCAATTCTCTTAGATCGATATACAATTGCTTATTGAAACATATTTGTGATAACTAATCATCATCCATATTGAGACAAAACATTAAAATCATGTTAAAATTGAAGAAGCAACAAGATACTGTTAAACTTGACATTTTAACAACGTATACAATGTTTCATTATTGCAATATACATTCATTATTTTGCTGCCTTTAGCTGTAAAATACATCTAAAATTGTGTGTGTGACTTTCATCCAGGAAGGCTCAGTTTAATACTTTTAGGCAATTTATGTGAGCTTTTGTTTACTTTTCCCTCCCTCAGCTTTGATGGTGTTGCATGCCTTTAAAAGGTGGATTATCAGTTTTGCATCAACAATCGTGATAAGAAAATCTTTCTTTGCAATAGTAACTAAGCTGAATCAATGCTATCCCTTTATTACCCATTGCCCGGTTTTGCATCAACCAACACTTCTAATATACTTTTTACCTCTATGATTAAAGTGAAGGTTAAGTTTGAGGCTTCTTCTTTCATTATTACACTTGTATGCATAAAAGATATAGAGTCACTTTTTTTTTTTTTGGAATTGCATATTTTTATTTTTTTATACTTTGTTTTTTCCTTACCGTTCACTCCTAATCTCCTCCCATTAGTTATTTCCTGGTTTTTGATGCACTGACGTATAGAGCGGTCCCACCCGCTCTATACGTGTCCAGTAGGCTTGTGCACGGAAAATAGCAAAAAAACTGCGCATGCGCATCTTTCTCTGACTCTCATCAATGCGCATGCGGTAATCACGTCCATTGCCCATTTGTAATGCGCATGCACGAAACGGGGCCGCGCTCGCTGTGACAATGTCAACAGAAACAATGACGCATGCGCATATCCTCACAGTAACTGCTGACGTCAATTGACGGCCGCCTAACGGCCAAATAGTCAATTGGCTGTAGAAACAACGTGATCATCGTTTGCAAAAAGAAGAAAAAAACAGGGCTGATTTACAGATAGCGAACTTGACAAGAAAGAAGGGATAGATCTAAGGAACTAGGTACAAGTATAACTATTGATGAATGAAACTCACATTTATTTCTAGTGATACATACAATATCTCATTAGAAACGTTAACCTTCACTTGTATTTAAGCCTCTGCAGACTGCCCCCTCATTTAAGTTCTTTTGACAGACTTGCATTTTAGCCAATCAGTGCTGACTCATATATAACTCCACGGAGTGAGCACAATGTTACCTATATGGCACACATGAACTAGCATTGTATGTGAAAAACTATCAAAATGCACAGAGATAAGAGGCGGCCTTCAAGGGTTAAGAAATGATATGAGCCTACTGAGGTCAAGATTTCAACCAGGAATACCAAGAGAACAAAGCAAATTTGATAATAAATGCAATTCAGAAAGTGGTTTAAAATTGCATGCCCTATCTAAATCATGAAAGTTTAATTTTGACTAGACTGTCCCTTTAAGGAAATACAAGAGGGCAGGCTATTCAGTCTTCACATGTGCAAACAGAGTTTGTGATTGGCTAGCAAAGATTCTTTTGTTCTGGGCGAGAAGTAAATCAGTAAAAAGAACGAACATAAACCAATATACTCATTTCACAAAATAAAGCTTTAGTTTTCATTGCAAAATTATTCTTGTATATGAAGGTTCATAATCATGTAGTTTACAATTTGTGTGAAATGTTCCTTTAAACCTGTAAGCAGTCAATATTTTACAGCCACAGTGAATGTAGCCAGACATCATGCAATGCGTTTCAGAGCACCGTCCTTCACAAATGATGTCTTATGATCCCCCATAAGACGAGCCTTTCTCTGGGTACCCCCATAACACAAGCCTTCCTCTGGGTACCCCCATAACACGAGCCTTCCTCTGGGTACCCCCATAACACAAGCCTTCCTCTGGGTACCCCCATAACACGAGCCTTCCTCTGGGTACCCCCATAACACGAGCCTTCCTCTGGGTACCCCCATAACACGAGCCTTCCTCTGGGTACCCCCATAACACGAGCCTGCCTCTGGGTACCCCCATAACACGAGCCTTCCTCTGGGTACCCCCATAACACGAGCCTTCCTCTGGGTACCCCCATAACACGAGCCTTCCTCTGGGTACCCCCATAACACGAGCCTTCCTCTGGGTACCCCCATAACACGAGCCTTCCTCTGGGTACCCCCATAACACGAGCCTTCCTCTGGGTACCCCCATAACACGAGCCTTCCTCTGGGTACCCCCATAACACAAGCCTTCCTCTGGGTACCCCCATAACACAAGCCTTCCTCTGCGTACCCCCATAACACGAGCCTTCCTCTGGGTACCCCCATAACACGAGCCGGAGAGCAGCAACAAGACGGTCATATTAGGCGATAGAGGCTTCAAGATACAGACAACTATAAAAATTATAAAAAGAGGCAGTCGCGGCTCAGAACCCACACAGACTGGCAATAAAGTTGCATAACCAGTGCTCATATACACCGACAATGCAGGGACCCAGCAGCACACAGCATAATGCCGAGTCCTCAGATACACAGACAGTGCAGGCACCCAGCAGCAGACAGCACAATGCCGAGTCCTCAGATACACAGACAGTGCAGGGACCCAGCAGCAGACAGCACAATGCTGAGTCCTCAGGTACACCGACAGTGCAGGCACCCAGCAGGAGACAGCATAATGCCGAGTCCTCAGATACACAGACAGTGCAGGCACCCAGCAGCAGACAGCACAATGCTGAGTCCTCAGGTACACCGACAGTGCAGGCACCCAGCAGCAGACAGCATAATGCCGAGTCCTCAGATACACAGACAGTGCAGGCACCCAGCAGCAGACAGCACAATGCCGAGTCCTCAGATACACAGACAGTGCAGGGACCCAGCAACAGACAGCACAATGCTGAGCCCTCATTTACACCGACAGTGCAGGGACCCTGCAGCAGACAGCACAATGCTGAGTCCTCAGGTACACTGCAAAACACGATAGTCAGCAGCACTTCTTTAGGTTAAAAGACCTTTAATTACACAAACTGGTCGCCAGCATACAAACAAGTAGTGATAGACCGATATATCGGAGGGGTCGATTTTTAGGGCTAATATTTGGAATTTCTGAAATATTGTATCAGCCAGAAACTTATCGTTATTAGCGATATGGAGCAAATCAAAAGAGATTTAGCTCTGTGTACTTCAGGGAAACTATGTAGTTTTAGGTGGCACAAATCATCTATAGCACATATAAGCTGGGCATAGCATCTAATAAAAGCACTGATAGAGTCCAAAGCCCAGGTGTTCCTGGGAGCTCAGTTACCAAACTACCATACCCCCAATGGCAGCCTGTAGAAGGACTGGCATAAACAAACACACATGATTTGTGAAATGGAAAATATGATCTTTAAGTGGCACTTAAAGGGACAGTCAAGTCCCAAAAAAAAAAACTTTAAAATTACATTCCCTATGTGAATAATGAAACATTCCAATTTACTTTTATCACCAATTTTGCTTTGTTCTCTTGGTATTCTTAGTTGAAAGAGTATAACATCTTCCTTTGCCTACCAGCAAGTCAGTAGTGATGGGCAGCTACAGGAGGACAACGCCTGTAGTTTCAGGGGTACACAGAAGTTGAAATCAACTCCAATCAAGATAAGTACAAATGTAATTATTTGTAATAGTGAAACAGACTAATTTGCTTGACGGCTGGGTATAAAAGGGGGGGGGGGGGTGGAGGGGGCCAGGTATAGAACTTTAGTTAAACTACGAACCAATTCCTGTGAGAGTAGGGCCTGGCATTGAGAGCATCCCCCCCCCCTCCCCCCTATAAGGATAAGGAGCTTGCACCCAGGGTAAATAGTGGTTCCTCCTCGGGACAAAACACTAAGGCCTATACCCGGATTAAAACAAAGATAAGACCCCCTGAGGACTGGGTACATATATTGCAGGGGAAAGGGAACCTGAAAGTCGCCCTGAGGGGAGGAAAAGATCCAATAAAAAGGCTTTATGAAAATAATGGACATCTAAAATTCAGAACATTGGATGGGACATACTTCTGTATAAGGCATCATTTGATAGCCCCCCATACTGAAAAGAACTGTGTATATATAACTTAAATACATCAAAAAGGGGCCTTAGGAGACTGAAAATACAGCAGTAAAAGCAGAAAAACTTTTATGCATCCTGCAAAAAATACATATTAAAGGACTAAGCTCAATGCAGGGGGTAACCCCAGATTCGAAAATATTTCCCTAACATCTATATGTGAGATTGTAACTGGGCTCTGTAGACAATGCATCATTAGACTAAACTGTGTTAAATTATATCAAATGTAACTCTAAGATATAAAGAAATCTACACACATTGGTTAGGGAAATGTAACTCTAAGATATAAATAAATCTACACACATTGGTTAGGGAAATGTAACTAAGATATAAAGAAATCTACACACATTGGTTAGGGAAATGTAAAAGCAAGAGGAATAGACCTTGAAACTAAGAGTATACCACAAAACATAATTTATGCTTACCTGATAAATTTATTTCTCTTGTAGTGTATCCAGTCCACGGATCATCCATTACTTGTGGGATATTCTCCTTCCCAACAGGAAGTTGCAAGAGGATCACCCACAGCAGAGCTGCTATATAGCTCCTCCCCTCACTGCCATATCCAGTCATTCGACCGAAACAAGCCGAGAAAGGAGAAACCATAGGGTGCAGTGGTGACTGTAGTTTAATTAAAATTTAGACCCGCCTGAAAAGGACAGGGCGGGCCGTGGACTGGATATACTACAAGAGAAATAAATTTATCAGGTAAGCATAAATTATGTTTTCTCTTGTTAAGTGTATCCAGTCCACGGATCATCCATTACTTGTGGGATACCAATACCAAAGCTAAAGTACACGGATGATGGGAGGGACAAGGCAGGAACTTAAACGGAAGGAACCACTGCCTGTAGAACCTCCCAAAAACAGCCTCCGAAGAAGCAAAAGTATCAAATTTGGAAAATTTGGAAAAAGTATGAAGGGAAGCCACAGCTCTAGTAGAATGAGCTGTAATCCTTTCAGGAGGCTGCTGTCCAGCAGTCTCATAGGCTAAACGGATTATACTCCGAAGCCAAAAAGAAAGAGAGGTTGCCGAGGCCTTCTGACCTCTCCTCTGTCCAGAGTAAACAACAAACAGGTTAGATGTTTGGCGAAAATCTTTAGTAGCCTGTAAGTAAAACTTCAAGGCACAGACTACGTCTAGATTATGCAAAAGACGTTCCTTCTTTGAAGAAGGATTAGGACATAATGATGGAACAACAATCTCTTGATTGATATTCTTGTTAGAAACCACCTTAGGTAAAAACCCAGGTTTTGTACGCATTATCTGAATGAAAGATCAGATAAGGAGAATCACAATGTAAGGCAGATAACTCCGAGACTCTTCGAGCCGAGGAAATAGCCATCAGAAAAAGAACTTTCCATGAAAGAAGTTTGATATCAATAGAATGAAGGGGTTCAAACGGAACCCCTTGAAGAACTTTAAGAACCAAGTTTAAGCTCAATGGAGGAGCAACAGGTTTAAACACAGGCTTAATTCTAACTAAAGCCTGACAAAATGCCTGAACGTCTGGAACTTCTGCCAGACGCTTGTGTAAAAGAATAGACAGAGCAGAAATCTGTCCCTTTAAAGAACTAGCTGATAATCCTTTGTCCAAACCCTCTTGGAGGAAGGACAATATCCTAGGAATCCTAACCCTACTCCATGAGTAATTCTTGGATTCACACCAATGAAGATATTTACGCCATATCTTGTGGTAAATCTTCCTGGTGACAGGCTTTCGTGCCTGTATTAAGGTATCAATTACTGACTCGGAGAAGCCACGCTTTGATAGGATCAAGCGTTCAATCTCCATGCAGTCAGTCTCAGAGAAAGTAGATTCGGATGATTGAAAGGACCTTGTATTAGAAGGTCTTGTCTCAGAGGCAGAGTCCATGGTGGAAAGGATGACATGTCCACTAGGTCTGCATACCAGGTCCTGCGTGGCCACGCAGGCGCCATCAATATCACTGATGCTCTTTCTGGAAACACATAAGCCAGGTTGAAGAACCAAGGCGCTGCTAGAGCATCTATCGGTGCCGCTTCTGGGTCCCTGGACCTGGATCCGTAACAAGGAAGCTTGGAGTTCTGGCGAGACGCCATGAGATCCAATTCTGGTTTGCCCCAACGGAGAACCAATTGAGCAAACACCTCCGGATGGAGTTCCCATTCCCCCGGATGAAAAGTCTGACGACTTAGAAAATCTGCCTCCCAGTTCTCTACACCTGGGATATGGATCGCTGACAGGTGGCAAGAGTGAGTCTCTGCCCAGCGAATTATCTTGGAGACTTCTGACATCGCTAGGGAACTCCTGGTTCCCCCTTGATGGTTGATGTAAGCCACAGTCGTGATGTTGTCCGACTGAAATCTGATGAACCTCAGTGTTGCTAGCTGAGGCCAAGCCAGAAGAGCATTGAATATTGCTCTTAACTCCAGAATATTTATTGGGAGGAGTTTCTCCTCCTGAGTCCATGAACCCTGAGCCTTCAGGGAGTTCCAGACTGCACCCCAACCTAGAAGGCTGGCATCTGTTGTTACAATTGTCCAATCTGGTCTGCGAAAGGTCATACCCTTGGACAGATGGGCCCGAGATAACCACCAGAGAAGAGAATCTCTGGTTTCCTGATCCAGATTTAGTAGAGGGGACAAATCTGTGTAATCCCCATTCCACTGACTGAGCATGCATAATTGCAGCGGTCTGAGATGCAGGCGCGCGAATGGCACTATGTCCATCGCCGCTACCATTAAGCCGATTACTTCCATGCACTGAGCCACCGTGGGGCGCGGAGTGAAGAACACGGCAAGCATTTAGAAGTTTTGATAACCTGGACTCCGTCAGGTAAATTTTCATTTCTACAGAATCTATTAGAGTCCCTAGGAAGGAAACCCTCGTGAGAGGAGATAGAGAACTTTTTTCTTCGTTCACTTTCCACCCATGCGACCTCAGGAATGCCAGAACTATCTCTGTATGAGATTTGGCAATTTGAAAGCTTGACGCCTGTATCAGGATATCGTCCAGGTAAGGAGCCACCGCTATGCCTCGCGGTCTTAGGACCGCCAGAAGTGAGCCCAGAACCTTTGTAAAAATTCTTGGGGCTGTAGCCAACCCGAATGGAAGAGCTACAAATTGGTAATGCCTGTCTAGAAAGGCAAACCTCAGGAACTGATGATGATTCTTGTGAATCAGAATGTGAAGGTAGGCATCCTTTAAGTCCACTGTGGTCATGTACTGACCCTCTTGGATCATGGGTAAAATGGTTCGAATAGTTTCCATCTTGAATGACGGAACTCTGAGGAATTTGTTTAGGATCTTTAAATCCAAAATTGGTCTGAAGGTTCCCTCTTTTTTGGGAACCACAAACAGATTTGAATAAAACCCCTGTCCTTGTTCCGTCCGCGGAACTGGATGGATCACTCCCATTACAAGGAGATCTTGTACGCAGCTTAGGAATGCCTCTTTCTTTATCTGGTTTGCAGATAATCTTGAAAGGTGAAAAATCCCTTGTGGAGGAGAAGCTTTGAAGTCCAGAAGATATCCCTGAGATATGATCTCCAACGCCCAGGGATCCTGAACATCTCTTGCCCACGCCTGGGCGAAGAGAGAGAGTCTGCCCCCTACTAGATCCGTTGTCGGATAGGGGGCCGCTCCTTCATGCTGTCTTAGAGGCAGCAGCAGGCTTTCTGGCCTGCTTGCCCTTGTTCCAGGACTGGTTAGGTTTCCAGGCCTGCTTGGATTGAGCAAAAGTTCCCTCTTGTTTTGAAGCAGAGGAAGTTGATGCTGCACCTGCCTTGAAATTTCGAAAGGCACGAAAATTAGACTGTTTGGCCTTTGATTTGGCCCTGTCCTGAGAAAGGGTATGACCCTTACCTCCAGTAATGTCAGCAATAATTTCTTTCAAACCAGGCCCGAATAAGGTCTGCCCCTTGAAAGGAATGTTGAGTAATTTAGACTTTGAAGTCACATCAGCTGACCAGGATTTGAGCCATAGCGCCCTACGCGCCTGGATGGCGAATCCGGAATTCTTAGCCGTTAGTTTAGTCAAATGAACAATGGCATCAGAAACAAATGAGTTAGCAAGCTTAAGAGTTCTAAGCTTGTCAACAATTTCAGTCAATGGGGCTGTATGGATGGCCTCTTCCAGGGCCTCAAACCAGAATGCCGCCGCAGCAGTGACAGGCGCAATGCATGCAAGGGGCTGTAAAATAAAACCTTGTTGAATAAACATTTTCTTAAGGTAACCCTCTAATTTTTTTATCCATTGAATCTGAAAAAGCACAACTGTCCTGAACCGGGATAGTGGTACGCTTTGCTAAAGTAGAAACTGCTCCCTCCACCTTAGGGACAGTCTGCCATAAGTCCCGTGTAGTGGCATCTATTGGAAACATTTTTCTAAATATAGGAGGTGGGGAAAAGGGCACACCGGGCCTATCCCACTCCTTACTAATAATTTCTGTAAGCCTTTTAGGTATTGGAAAAACATCAGAACTCACCGGCACTGCATAGTATTTATCCAGCCTACACAATTTCTCTGGCACTGCAATTGTGTCACAGTCATTCAGAGCAGCTAATACCTCCCCAAGCAATACACGGAGGTTCTCAAGCTTAAATTTAAAATTAGAAATCTCTGAATCAGGTCTCCCCGATTCAGAGACGTCACCCACAGACTGAAGCTCTCCGTCCTCAGGTTCTGCATATTGTGACGCAGTATCAGACATGGCTCTTACAGCATCTACGCGCTCTGTATCTCGTCTAACCCCAGAGCTATCGCGCTTGCCTCTCAATTCAGGCAATCTGGATAATACCTCTGACAGGGTATTATTCATGAATGCAGCCATGTCCTGCAAAGTAATCGCTATGGGCGTCCCTGATGTACTTGGTGCCATATTAGTGTGCGTCCCTTGAGCGGGAGGTGAAGGGTCCGACACGTGGGGAGAGTTAGTCGGCATAACTTCCCCCTCGACAGACCCCTCTGGTGACAATTCTTTTATAGATAAAGACTGATCTTTACTGTTTAAGGTGAAATCAATACATTTAGTACACATTCTCCTATGGGGCTCCACCATGGCTTTTAAACATAATGAACAAGTATCCTCTGTTTCAGACATGTTTGTACAGACTAGCAATGAGACTAGCAAGCTTGGAAAACACTTTAAAGCAAGTTAACAAGCAATATAAAAAACGTTACTGTGCCTTTAAGAGAAACAGATTTTGACAAAATTTGAAATAACAGTGAAAAAAGGCAGTTACACTAACAAAATGTTTACAGTGTATGTAACAAGTCAGCAGAGCATTGCACCCACTTGCAAATGGATGATTAACCCCTTAATAACAAAAACAGAATAATAAATGACAAAAACGTTTTTTTAAACACAGTCACAACAACTGCCACAGTCTACTGTGATTGTTACCCTCCTCAAACACGACTTTGAAGCCTTTTGAGCCCTTCAGAGATGTCCTGGATCATGCAGGAAGAAGCTGAATGTCTCTGTCAGTATTTTTAGCTGCACAGAAAAGCACTAAAATAGGCCCTTCCCACTCATATTGCAACAGTGGAAAGCCTCAGGAACTGTTTCTAGGCAAAAATCAAACCAGCCATGTGGAAAAAAACTAGGCCCCAATAAGTTTTGTCACCAAACATATATAAAAACGATTAAACATGCCAGCAAACGTTTTATATTACACTTTTATAAGAGTATGTATCTCTATTAATAAGCCTGATACCAGTCGCTATCACTGCATTTAAGGCTTTACTTACATTAATCCGGTATCAGCAGCATTTTCTAGCAAATTCCATCCCTAGAAAAATATTAACTGCACATACCTTATTGCAGGAAAACCTGCACGCCATTCCCTCTCTGAAGTTACCTCACTCCTCAGAATATGTGAGAACAGCAATGGATCTTAGTTACTTCTGCTAAGATAATAGAAATCACAGGCAGATTCTTCTTCTAATGCTGCCTGAGATGAAACAGTACACTCCGGTACCATTTAAAAATAACAAACTTTTGATTGAAGTTAAAAAACTAACTATAATACACCACTCTCCTCTTACTACGTCCATCTTTGTTGAGAGTTGCAAGAGAATGACTGGATATGGCAGTGAGGGGAGGAGCTATATAGCAGCTCTGCTGTGGGTGATCCTCTTGCAACTTCCTGTTGGGAAGGAGAATATCCCACAAGTAATGGATGATCCGTGGACTGGATACACTTAACAAGAGAAATAAATATAAATATCTTGGGGGGAAAAATTAAGATAAAATCTGAGTAATAAGATTTAAGCTCCCCCCTAAGCCAGAAAAAAGGCCTCACGTAGATTCCTAAAACTTTCTACTGCATTTGGTAATAGAAAATGATATCAACTTTTACCAAAGGTAATAAATGCTTTTGCCACTCACTTTCTTTTATTCACAAATGCACTAAAAGGTTTAAAACTGCTACAGCATTGTGGTAGGGATTATATAATACTAGGGCACAGAGAGAATACGTTTTCTTCTATTTAATGTGCTGCAAACATCACTAATATACACTTATTTCACTGTTTTTTCTTTCTATAAATTCATATATGGAAAAATATTTAAATAAAAGTAAGAACACTTCACCAAACATGTCTTCCAGAAGTAAAAATCAGGAAAAAAAGTAAATTTATGCTTACCTGATAAATTAATTTCTTCTATGGTACGACAAGTCCACGGATTTATCCTTTACTTGTGGACTCAAGCCTGTGTTTAAACCTGTTGCTCCGCCATGGATTTAGAATTTAGTTCTTCAAGGGGTTCCATTTGAACCTATGCATTCCATAGATATTAAGCTTCTATCTTGGAAAGTTCTGTTTTTAGTTGCTATCTCTTCGGCTCGAAGAGTTTCTGAACTATCTGCATTGCAATGCGACTCGCCTTATCTTGTTTTCCATTCCGATAAGGTGGTTTTGCGTACCAAACCTGGATTCCTTCCTAAGGTTGTTACTAATAGAAATATCAATCAGGAAATTGTTGTTCCTTCTCTGTGTCCTAATCCTTCCTCTAAGAAGGAGCGTCTGTTGCACAACTTGGACGTGGTTCGTGCTTTGAAGTTTTACTTGCAAGCAACCAAAGATTTCCGTCAAATGTCTTCTTTGTTTGTTGTCTATTCTGGAAAACGTAGAGGTCAAAAAGCTATGGCTACCTCTCTTTCTTTTTAGCTGAAAAGCATCATCCGTTTGGCATACGAGACTGCTGGACAGCAGCCTCCTGAAAGGATTACAGCTCACTCTACTAGAGCGGTGGCTTCCACATGGGCTTTTAAAAATGATGCTTTTGTTGAACAGATTTGTACGGCTGCGACTTGGTCTTCGCTTCATACCTTTTCCAAATTTTATACTTTTGCTTCTTCAGAGGCTATTTTTGGAAGAAAAAGGAGAAACTACAAGGTGCAGAGGTGACTGAAGTTTAAAATAAAAAAATATAATCTGTCTTAAAATGACAGGGCGGGCCGTGGACTCTTCGTACCATAGAAGAAATGAATTTTTCAGGTAAGCATAAATTTACTTTTCTTCTATAAGGTACGACGAGTCCACGGATTCATCCTTTACTTGTGGGATACAATACCAAAGCTACAGAACACGGATGAACGGGAGGGACAAGACAGATGGTTAAACAGAAGGCACCACTGCTTGAAGAACTTTTCTCCCAAAAATAGCCTCTGAAGAAGCAAAAGTATCAAATTTATAAAATTTGGAAAAGGTATGAAGCGAAGACCAAGTCGCCGCCTTACAAATCTGTTCAACAGAAGCATCATTTTTAAAAGCCCATGTGGAAGCCACCGCTCTAGTAGAGTGAGCTGTAATCCTTTCAGGAGGCTGCTGGCCAGCAGTCTCGTATGCCAAACGGATTATGCTTTTCAGCCAAAAAGAAAGAGGTAGCCGTAGCTTTTTGACCTCTACGTTTTCCAGAATAGACAACAAACAACGAAGACGTTTGACGGAAATCTTTGGTTGCTTGCAAGTAAAACTTCAAAGCACGAACCACGTCCAAGTTGTGCAACAGACGCTCCTTCTTAGAGGAAGGATTAGGACACAGAGAAGGAACAACAATTTCCTGATTGATATTTCTATTAGGAACCACCTTAGGAAGGAATCCAGGTTTGGTACGCAAAACCACCTTATCAGCATGGAAAACAAGATAAGGTGAGTCGCATTGCAATGCAGATAATTCAGAAACTCTTCGAGCCGAAGAGATAGCAACTAAAAACAGAACTTTCCAAGATAGAAGCTTAATATCTATGGAATGCATAGGTTCAAACGGAACCCCTTGAAGAACTTTAAGAACTAAATTCAAAATCCATGGCGGAGCAACAGGTTTAAACACAGGCTTGATTCCACAAGTAAAGGATGAATCCGTGGACTCGTCGTACCTTATAGAAGAAAAGGGAACAGAATTTCACTGGAACCCCATGGGGGAGCAGTGGAGGCGACTCCTATACAGAGTCACAATAATGAAGATTTAATTAAGCAACTTGATGCACTATTCACACCTAAGTTTGATTTAATACAAAGTAACACTTGAGGTAAAACAGTTTGCAGCTAGACTTACCTATGCAGAACAAAGAATCTCAGATATTGAAGATGGGGCCTTAAAGCGGGAACAGACATTGCGTATTATGTCAACTCAGACTGAAAGTATGAAGAATAAGCTAGAAGACATAGAGAATAGGGCCAGAAGAAGTCATCTTCGCCTTATTGGTCTGACTGAAGACATCCAGGAGAAAGATCTTTAGAGATTTGTGGAGGTAGACTTAATGAGAATATTAAACATGGAAGGAGAAGAACAGGATATAGTTATTGAGAGAATACATAGAATAGGATCAGAAAGGAGAGAGATAGCGGGAAATAAAAATAGCAGACCCGTGATTATGAAACTACTGAACTTCCAGGACAAGATTAAAATTATGAACGCCTATAGGAAGGTAAATGGCGAGATTAAATATAAGGGAAGGAAAATTTTACTGTTCAATGATTTTTCGTTAGAAACCTCAAATAAAAGGCGCATAATGGCGCCAATATGCACCAAATTAATACAGGAGGGATGGAGAGTTAGACTCTTATACCCAGCTAGGCTTAGCATTCAAACTAAAGAAGGGAAAAAAATATTTACAGAAATCAATGAAGTTAATATGTTCCTAAAAAATTATGGTGATAGTCTGGAGAAACTATAATGAATGTGGATCTTGATTGTATCATTACAATGGTAGTAATTTATTTTATGTTTTTAAGAATACAAATGTACAGAATAAAATTGAAGGAAGAGATGAGGGGTGGGGTTTTTTTTTTCTCCTCCTCGATGTCCCCCTCCCCTCCTCATCCTATGCCCATCCTCGATGCCCCCCCCCCCTTTATCCTCTGTTGCCTGTTTTAGAGGGCCTCCCTTAGTTGAGACAGTAATTTTTCTAATATAATTAAATGAACTTCAAAATTGTGTCTTGGAATGTGGGGGGGGGGTCACATCCCCGATCAAACGTAAATCTATCTTGAGATATGCTAAAAAATTGGGAGCTCAAATTTTATTATTACAGGAAACACACTTGAAGGGGGAGGAAGCAGCCAAATTGAAAGGGGGATGGGTTAAAGAAGTTATATATACACATCGGGTCACCAAAGGAAAAAAGGAGTAGCTGTTCTCTTTAGCAAAACACTAGAGTACAAAATAGATAATGTAGTGAGAGATGAGGAAGGTAGACAAATTATAATAGAAGTAGAAATTGGAAATAGAAAACTTGTTATATGTAACATATAAGGCCCAAATGAAGAAAATATTGGGTTCTGGCAGAACATTTGGGACAAATTATTTAAGTATCCTGGTAATAATATAATTATAGGCAGAGATTTCAATATGGCCCCGAATTCTACTCTGGATAGAAGTAGAGGAAGTACTGATCAGCTATTAGGGGAGAAGACATTAGATAAAACTACACTAGCATGAAGAAAGAGAGAAAGCCATGTCATAAAAAAATTCCAACAGGATTTAAAATTATTAGATATTTATAGAAATATGCATCCAAACGAAAGGGAGTTAACATGTCTCTCAAGAGCTAAAAAAAAACACAACAACTTTGTCCAGGATAGACCTTTTTTTTTTTTATCTCAGAGAAGTTAGCCGATTGTATTCAAGAAGCTCATATTGACATAACAATTTCAGATCATGCCCCTATCATAATCACATTGAACCCTAGACAAAAGGAGAGGAAGACTAATCAGTTTTTTCCCCCAAAATATCTGATAAAAAATACTAAGTTTATAAACTTTCTGAAAGAGAAATGGGCAGATTATAATAGTTTCAACAGTGATTTCCATGAGAAAACCCATTTATTTTGGAATGCCGCAAAAGCGGTACTCAGAGGCGAAATCACGACGTTCGTAATAAGATTAAAGAAAAAAATGAATTTATCTAGACAACAAGTAACTAATTGCTTAATTAATAAGTACTCCAAATATATCAACGAAAAAACTATAGATAACTGGAAGAAATATATTAAGGCAAAAAAAAAAATAGGGATAACTACTTTATCCAAAATGAAATCAAAGAGAATATAAAGCTATAGATATGGGAACAAGGTAGGTAGTTCCTGGCACGAATAGATAAAAATCATAAAACTCAAAATACTATAAAGAAAATCAAAGATAAAGGGAATACCTGGACCAACACAGGGGATACACAAAAAGCTTTCTTGGAATACTTTACAGAACTTTACTCAATTCACCCTATAAACCTAGACAAGAAAGAAAAAATTTGGGATTCAATGACAAATCCGAAACTAGAAAAAAAACATTTAGCAAGAATTAATGAAACTATTACAGAAAAGGAAGCAAGCCAGACAATTAAAGCAATGGCGAATAATAAAGCAGCAGGCCCGGATGGCCTTCCATCTGAGTTTTATAAAATTCTTACTGAAGAAATAACACCAACATTAACTATTTTGTTTAATAAGTTTTGGAAAGGCCAATTGAAACCATGGGAAGATTTTAATAAATCTACAATAATTGTAATCCCTAAAACGGGAAAAGATCCACAGCTAATTGACTCTAATAGGCCGATTTCACTTTTGAACATCAACTATAAGATCTTGACAAGCCTACTAGCTAAAAGGATGTAGGCCTCACTAGATACCGTAATACATCCTGATCAAACAGGATTCATTAAAGGTAGATCCTCGAATACTAACTTGAGGAAGGTCTTTTTAACAATTTTAGATCAATGGTATGGCAACAAATTTAATAAGAAAATAAATAAAGAAGATATCTCAATAGTATCATTAAATGCAAGCAAAGCTTTTGACTGTCATATGGGACCATCTCCTAACCTCCCTCTCTAAATTTGGTTATCTAGGGAATTGTTTTAACATGATTGAGATGTTATACAGAGAATCTAGGGCAACATTAATCATAAATAATAACAAAACAACATCTTTCCCCCTCCTTCGAGGGACAAGGCAGGGATGCCCCCTCTCACCCCTAATTTTTAATATTGCTTTAGAACCCTTACTGGTCGCTTTAAGGAAAAATATACAAGGGATTGAAGTAGGGAACAATAGTGTATAATTGGCTGTATATGCCGACGACCTGCTGGTATTTTCTAGAAACTCAAGTAAAAATTTTAATAAAATCTGCCAGATTATAGAAAACTTTGGCTCTTTTTCAGGATACCGTATTAATAGAAGTAAGTCCGAAGCTCTGTGGATCCAGAAAAATCAAGAATCAGAGACTAAAATATTTAGGGAGGTAAGCAAACACCTGACATATTTGGGGGTTAAAATATCTGTTGATCCAACAGAATGGTATTCTCTGAATATTAGCAACGGGGTCAAACAATTTTGTGAAACCCTTAAAAGGTGGGCTTCTCTACCACTCCCTATTTCTGGTAAGATAAACCTGCTTAAAATGATTGCACTTCCAAGATTGTTATATATATTTCAGAATGTACCCCTCCTAATCAAGAAACAGGAGATTAAGATAATTAACTTTACTATTAAGGAATATATCTGGATGAATAAGAAGCCCAGGATCAGTTATCAAAAATTAGTTCTTAAAAAGAGTTTTTGGGAATGGGACTCCCTAATATAGTAACATATAATTTAGTGGCTGTAGCAAAGATTGCCCTAGATTGGCTTCTGGAGAGTAATCATTTTACTCTCTTAGAAATAGAAAATAGTCTGGTGAGTATATTTGGGGCGGAGCAACCGGGTGGCAGCAAGAAGAAAGAGCTCTGCAAAACAGCTCTTAAAAAAAGCAATTAATCGCTGCCACCAGCTAACCCACGCTACTTTTCTTGCTGAGCAGGCATCCTAATCTATGCGGGCACTTGCTGCAGCTGAAATCTGATGCGTGAAGGGCCCCTACATCACGCCCTTGCCCCTGAGAAGAGACAGCAGTAAAACTGCCTACACCATCTTATAAACAGCAGCTGAGGCCTCCTATAATCCTGGATGCAAAGTAGGATTCAACATGCTGATGTGCAAAGATAACCTCATCCAGGAACTGACAATGCTGTTTACACCTTCACTGGACAGATTGCTATCTGCTTGTTCAGAGTTATGCCAGGAAGTTCAGGGAGTTGTGAGAGGCACCAAACCGATAATGACCATGTGTGAAGATCACAAGGAAAATTCTATTACTGAGTACCCAATACAGCATGGCTATGTGAAGTATGCTGACAATCTAACTGTTCTCATATTGGACTCTCATAACGGCTGCTCAGAGGATATATCACTTGGATCACTGAGACTCCCACCTAAGACTGCAGAAACATGCCATGAGGTCATTTTAAACGTAACAGACTTGTGCCTATTTGATTTACTGATGTCAGCTCCTGAGCTACTAGCAGCTGGCTGCTCTCAGAGGAACCCTCAGTGTAATAAACTTACAAGACCATTTCAGTGGAGCAACATGTGGGCAGACTGTCTGGATAGAAAAGATGTAAAGCTCTGCAGGACCTTTTCAGGGACAGCTGCAATATATTTCTCATTCCACACTTGGAGCAGTTTATGTCCTGTTCACTCATGCTTTGTTTGCAGCGTTCATCCTCTCCCTGCTCGTGTAGGAGTTGGATGATATCCTTTGCAGAGATAGGGTATTAACTCACCCCCCTCATGTTTGGGACTTCCATAAGGGACTGCTTTAAAGAGATGGCAGTGCACCATCATTTTACTTAGGACTTATGACAGGTTGCTTACAACCTTGATAAAAAAATATGCCTGCAATCCTTTTTTTTTATTTTTATTTTGAATATTCAACAGCAAGTATTCAGCAATGCAGATTTTGTTAACTCCCCATCAATGCTGTCTCAATCATCACATTGAATGAAACAATTTGCATTTTATACTCTGATACCTCATTTTCCTTTCTATGTGTATATGTATATGTAGGAAAATATGGTTTCCCTTTCTTAGAGTTACATACTTTAGAGTTAACATATTGAGGTTGCCCAGTTTCCCATGCTGAAAACTCCTGATTTGTTTCCACAGTATAAGCTAGACATTGGTATTATTGCTTATAGATTTTGTTAATGATTTCTCAATCCTGCCTCTTTTTTTTTCTTTTTTTTTTACATTGTAGGATGCAATTTGTATTTTCTATTCTGATATACTTCAGTTTACTCTATATGCAGATGCATGCTGTTTTACTTTATTAGAATTATTTGCAGTCTCATGCATCACTTGTGTTTAATATACTGGGATTGCACAGTCTCTGTTTCCACAGTATAGCCTAGACATTAGTAGCATTACTTAAACATTCCTGCTAATTATCTTTCAGTGCTGCCTCTCTCTTCATATTGAATGATGCAACTGGTTTTTCATGCCTTTGCTTAACTCATCACATATTATAAAAGCCTACTGTTTCACTTTATTAGTTTCATCTACAAGGACTTGTATGTGTGGGTATGTATGTGTATGTATATGTATGTGTGTATACGTATATATATATATATATATATATATGCACAACTGAATGTCACTCGGTTTCTTTGCTATGTGAGCACCACATATACATATATTTCATCTTCTATAAAGCTGCATATTACCTGTTATACCTACTGCAACGAGAATTAGTATACCCTTTTGGGCATACCACCAGGGTTAATATTTGGTTTTACGTTTTGTTGTATGTTTTGTTCTTAGTTGTTAATATATAAAAAAAAAAAATTAAGAGGCACAGGTTTAGTATAAAATGGGACTCGACTAGTCCTTTATGTACCTCTCAATGTTCAGATCTCTTTTATACAGTCTCAATCCTTTGTATTCAGATTTGCATAGTCCATATATACCTTTAAGCAATATTCCACCTTCTTCTGTAACGCTCAATGGCAACTATACCACAAATGTTAATATACGGATGTTTAGTATGTAGCATTTCTTTAATGTCTTATAACTATGCCTTGTAAATGCTGATATATATCTCCTTGTACCTGTGTTTCTTTAATAAAAAAAAGAATTAAAAAAAAGAAAAAAAGAAAATAGTCTGGTAAAACCTTTAAATTTAAAAAATATTCTCCATCTAGAGGCCAAAAATCTTCCACCCTATGTTAAAAGATTAGATTTCTTCAAAGATACAGTTGTGGCATGGCATAGGTTATGTAGACATCTAGGAATTAAGTTTTATGCATCACAATTATTGACCATTGAAGGGAACTACAAATTTAAACAGGGCATGTCTTCCAGAACTTTTGCAACATGGCGAGAGAAGGGAGTATCTAAAATTATACAGCTAGTAAAAAGAAATCGGGATACATTGAAGGTTGAAGAGTTTGAGGTTATCAAAAACAAATATTCTTTGACAAATAAACACTTTTTTTCCCTAAATTAGACACTATTGCTTGAAAATAATTTGGCTACAAGGGGATAACTGGGAACTTACACCATTAATACCAGTGATTAATCTCATTAAAAATACTAAATACTCTCACTCATATAATATAGTTAACAATATAAATCAAACAATATATTGAGGCAGGGGTTGCAAAATGGAGAGAAATGTTCTTTACAAATCTTCAAGAGCAGACAGTACTGAAAAGTGTGGAAAGGGTAGAAGAGGCATCATTAGCCATTCCGATGCGAGAACAACACACTAAGATATTCTGGATGGCATACATTACACCAGAGAGGATAGCTAAATGGGGTGGTGTCGGGGAAGGAACATACTGTACAAAATGTAGACAAAATAGTACAAATCCGATACATAGCTTTTGGCTATGTCCTAAAATACAAAGATTCTGGGGCAGGATACATTTTTGGATAAATAAGATTTATGGGATGGACTCAACTCACTTTACAAGCAGAGCAGATTTTTTTTTCCATTATAAGCAGGGCCTATGAATACCAAAAAACTCCCCTCGCCCATCGGGCGAGTAAATCACAAAACTTACCAGCCCGCAAGAAACTTTAGTCGCCCTGCATATCTGCATGTAATGTGTATATATCTTATGTAAAAAGGCAATATAAATAGTGTTATTGTAATCTCACATGCATTGCAGACAGAGGTCCCAATTTGAATGCTTTGCAAGCTGCTTACTATTTGGGACTTGAACATTAATAAAAAGGCTTTAACTTTAGAAAATATTTTTCTATCACCAGGTAGAAAAAAACAGGGATATTATCTTTGAAAAACTGTATGTACAGTCTTGACTTATTTTCCCCTAAGGGAAAAAAAAAATATATAACTGAGCTTCTTTTTTTTTTTTTTTTACTTCATCATATGTGGGGTTACGATTGACTAAGTATATTTAATTCTGCCCCCCTTCAACCTATAGCGCTTTGAGTGGTACTGCATGTAGCTGGACAGTGACATAACGAACATGTTAAAAATACTTTTTCCCCCCTTTCTGCCCGGCTGCCTTTCAACTACTAGCGCGACTGTCAGTGCCGCGCTAGCAGATTTGACTGGGTGCATGGAGATGGTATGTTCTCTACAAATTAGTAAAGTCAGTTTTTGGAGCATCAATAGCGTCCAGGAAAATAGTGCACTGCTCTATATTGTTATGGTAGGCAGCTTGCTCGTGTACATTGTGCTGAAGTACTGCAGAGGACCCTGGAGTACTTCAGCATAATGTACATTAGCAAGCTGCCTACCATAACTATATTGTCACTTTAACCCATACTTCGTTCATACACACACAGAGAAGAAACACTCACCGCTCTAGCAGGATGTCTTCCCGCGCATATAACATTAGGGGTGGGAAGTAGCAACTGACATGGAAGAGACCAAGAGCCATGGATATAAGGGGAGGTCTTTGAAAGCATTTAACAGAAAGAACCTCCCATTTCTTCCCTCCATTCTCGTGTGTGCGCATATGTGGAATGCAATTTGACATTTTTTTTTATTGCTTCTTATATCCCACTTAAAATGTCAGGTCGCCGTTCGGGCTGATAACTTAAAAATTTTACTTGCCCGCAAGAATTTTTACTCGCCATTGGCGACCGGACCGTTCTATTCATATGCCCTGATAAGAAAGAACACCTACAAAGCAGAAAATTTATAACGATGGTAATTTTATTAGGAAGCAATCATTTTAAAAGGGTGGAAGAATGATAACCCCACATCTTTTGTGGCCTTAAAGGAAAGTATTCATAAACAGTTCTTTATAGAGCTACAAGATACCCTGCTTTATATTGAAATTAACATTATAAGTTTTTTTGACAAATGGGAGAAGTGGGTAAAAGTTCTAGATTTGGAGGAACAGAAACAAATCATTAAAAAATTTGAGCCCACAGTTTATATAGAAAACTGCAGATTGAGGGGAGAATGGCTTTTCGACTAGGATGATAGAGCCCGGAGGATGAGGAGCGGGGGGAGGGGGTAGATCGTTCTTCCATTCTTTTTTGTTTATGGCCTCACTCTTATCTACCATCAGTTGTGGGGAAAGTACAGGTATTTTTGTGCTATAGTATATTGTATAAAGAAATACTATAAATCTTACATACTATTTGTTGAAATTTGAGGGAAATGTAATTATCTTCTTCTGTGGTTAGAAAGATAAAAATGGGAATTAGGGGGAAGGAAGGATGGGAGAGGGGAAAGTAGCCAATTCTATGTTGTAAATTGGGAAATTTGTTTTGTTTTTCTCTTGGTTTGATGGCTTGTTCATATTTTTGTGACTGCTTTTTGTGAAATATTGATTTCTTAAATTTTTGTTTTTGATATGGATTTTCAATAAATCTCCCTTTTTTCCAAAAATAATAATAAAAAAAAAAAAAAAATTTCCACAACAACAAACCTTGAGTAGAAAGCTATACAGTATAGGAGACTAGTATCAATATTCTCTAGCAGTGAATAACAATGCTCTGACCATTATGTGTCATTGTTACACATGTATAAAACTGCCCATAAGTGACATAATAAAGACACTTATAGTCCACTCCTCCGTACCAGGGAAGGTATTTGCAATCCAGTAAATATATGTGCATATTAAAAATTAAAGCAAATAAATAATGATATTCCAGCATGTCCTTTCTTTCTCTGTCAAGTGGCAGTATATATATATATATATATTATTATTATTTTTTTACTTTTAACCCTTATCTTTAAAGTGTACCAAGTGAGGGTGTTTTTAGTGAAGGGCAGCAATATATGAAAAAAAACAGAAGCTGTTTAACAGGAGAACATGCTGAAATGTTATGCTTTCTACACTATGTTTTTCTACTTAACAGGGAGTATTAAAGACATTGTGTCTAGCTTTGCAGTAGTGACTTAAATTTAATTTTATATCAGTGTGCAGTTTAAAAAGGGATTTATACCATATTTTTATGTTTTGGGAAGCCATTTAATAAGTTAATTGTCAAGCACTTCATTTTTCCCCAGTTATTTACTTTTAATGTTTAAAATTTTAATAAGCATGTTTAGTTTATACCAGATTTGTGTAGACATTGTGTTGATTTTTCAAAACTTTAAATGTACAGAATATCGGCCCCCGTTATCAGCCTGAAAGGCGGTCAATAATCGGTATCGGCTCTGAAAAAAACTATATCAGTCTATCCCTACAATGAAGCGACCTTTCGGATATTCAATCCTTAATCATGCCTGATCAGTGACAGGAAATGCTGTAATTTATACACCTGCAATCAGAATATCTACCAATCATAGACATATCTTTTGCTTCCTCTAGTGTACAGGTGCAGAATTAAACATGATTTATACAAGTATTAAAAACCTCCTAATAATTGGTAATCCATTTATTTTTTTCTAATCTTAATCAAAGATTCTACACTAATAGAACACTTACACAAATCTAAATATAATACATTACAAATAAAAACTGATCATATACATACAGAACTGCAATTAGGATTACAAAAACACAGAACAAAATGCCTCTTTTCTCTTAAGTAGAATCTCCCTATTGCCTCCCCTACGTGGATGGGCTACTGTATCAATGATTTGGAACCGAAGCCGACTAATATTGTGGCCAAATTTCAAAAAACATGCAGAGACCGGGGCTTCTTTATTCTTGCACCTTACGTTCATTGATCCTGTCCCTGACCTTACGGGTGGTCTCCCCAATGTAGATCATCCCATTTGATCAAATATATTTCATACATTGTATTGCAAGCAAAGAAGCCCCTAATGTCAAATATCTTGCCTGTAAGTGGATGTATGAAATACATTGGTCAATTCTTCAGTCATTGAACTTGACACAAAAACATTTCAAGGAGCACTCAGCAGCTGTATAAAACGTAGCGTTTATTTTCATCAATGGGTAAAAAACATTCAATGTAGATTGTAGGCAACAAAGTTGGGCTGTTGATAGGGTTTCCCCCAGAACCTGCTGAGGCATTTCTGCCTGCTGGCCATAATCATATCTTAGAGTCATTTGCCATGTTCGGCCATTTAACCATATAAAAACACCTCTATTGGTTAAAACTTAACTAGGGGGCAGTTCCTATTTACAGCTCTAATAGATTATCTCCTCAATCTTAAAGGAACAGTCTACAATAGAATTGTTATTATTTTAAAAAATCCCTTTAATAGCCATTCCCCAGTTTTGCATAACCAACACAGTTATATTAATATACTTTTTACCTCTGTGATTACCTTGTATCTAAGAACCTTCTTCCAGCCCCCTGATCACATGACTGTGACTGTTTATTATCTATTGTCTTAAATTTAGCATTGTTTTGTGCTAGATCTTAAATAACCCCCTGTGCCTGAACACACTTATCTATATGGCCCACGTGTACTTTCAGTCTCTTTGTGTTGAAGAGAAATTTAAAAAGCATGTGATAAGAGGCAGCCGGTGTGTAAAAGAGGGAAGAGAGGGCCAACACAAGAAGGCTAAGGTAAATGTGGTAAAAGACTAGAATTTATTTGTGATCATAAATTTAAAACAAATTTAAAATCAGTCGCAATGTCTAACAGACGTATAAAACTTCAGTAATATATTAAAATACAATAAATAGAATATATTAGTCACAATAAAATAATCATAAAATAAAAATGAGAATACATCCGAAAAATATGTGAAAGGTATCCAGAAAAATAGGTGAACAAATGTTTGAGTAATATTAATAGTCTTAAGAAAAGCCTATGAGAGGCCGAAACGCATCGACATACCACTGGTAAGCCTATTTTCAATACCCCAATAAGGTGTATAAAACGTTATTGCACTATTGTATTTTTTGTTTTTCACAGGTTTAAGGAATTCTCTTTTGGATTTTTTACCATTAGGATACACCAAAAGTCCAGTTTCACTACCTCCCAAAGCACATACTCTTTTTTGTTTTTTTCTATTGGGATACCCTCCAATTAATTTGGGGATCAACACGCACATTTTCACTCAAACAATTTTTCACCTATTTTTATGGATACCTTTCACATATTTTTTCGGATGTATTCTTATTTTTAATTTTATTTTATAATTTTTAAATCCCACCAAAGTTTTTATATCACAGTTTTCATTGGAATATTTTATTGCCAGTACCCAAGATGGTGGCAAATAGGTAGGTGGGGAGGGTTAGAGAGCTGTATGGGGGGGGGGGGGGATCAGGAAGGTTGGGGCTAAGGCAGGGGTCCATCACAGCTGAATATTTTTTGAAAAAAATAAAAATAAAAAACACCTTTTATTTTAGTACTGGCAGACTTTCTGCCAGTACTTAAGATGGCGGGGACAATTGTGGGGTGGGGGAGGGAAGAGAGCTGTTTGGGAGGGATCAGGGGGTGGGATGTGTCAGGTGGGAGGCTGATCTCTACACTAAAGCTAAAATTAACCCTGCAAGCTCTCTACAAGCTACCTAATTAACTCCTTCACTGCTGGGCATAATACAAGTGTGGTGCGCAGCAGCATTTAGCGGCCTCCTAATTGCCAAAAAGCAACTAGTATTTCTGAACAAAGGAGATCCCAGAGAAGCATTTACAACCATGTGTGCCATAATTGCACAAGCTGTTTGTAAATAATTTCAGTGAGAAACCTAAAGTTTGTGAAAAAAATAAGTAAAAAAAAATGTATTTGATCGCTTTTGGCGGTGAAATGGTGGCATCAAATTTACCAAAATGGGCCTAGATCAATACTTTGGGTTGTCTACTACACTACAGCTAAAATTAACCCTACAAGCTCCCTAATTAACCCCTTCACTGCTGGGCATAATACACGTGTGGTGCGCAGTGGCATTTAGCAGCCTTCTATTTACCAAAAAGCAACGCCAAAGCCATATATGTCTGCTATTTCTGAACAAAGGGGATCCCAGAGAAGCATTTACAACCATTTGCGCCATAATTGCACAAACTGTTTATAAATAATTTCAGTGAGAAACCTAAAGTTTGTGACAAAATTTGTGAAAAAGTGAACGATTTTTTTTTTTTTTTTTTTTTTTTATTTGCTCGCATTTGGCAGTGAAATGGTGGCATGAAATATACCAAAATGGGCATAAATCAATACTTTGGGTTGTCTTCTAAAAAAAAATATATACATGTCAAGGGATATTCAGAGATTCCGGACAGATATCAGTGTTCCAATGTAACTAGCGCTAATTTTGAAAAAAAAAATGGTTTGGAAATAGCAAAGTGCTACTTGTATTTATGGCCCTATAACTTGCAAAAAAAGCAAAGAACATGTAAACATTGGGTATTTCTAAACTCAGGACAAAATTTAGAAACTATTTAGCATGGGTGTATTTTGGTGGTCGTAGATGTTTAACAGATTTTGGGGGTCAAAGTTAGAAAAAGTGCGTTTTTTTCCATTTTTTCCTCATTTTATAATTTTTTTATAGTAAATTATAAGATATGATGAAAATAATGGTATCTTTAGAAAGTCCATTTAGTGGTGAGAAAAACTGTATATAATATGTGTGGGTACAGTAAACGAGTAAGAGGAAAATTACAGCTAAACACAAACACCGCAGAAATGTAAAAATAGCCCTGGTCCTTAAGGGTAAGAACATTGAAAAATGGTCCGGTCCTTAAGGGGTTAATAGATGTTCACAAATTGTGAAGTTTATATGGCTACATACTTATAAAGCTACAATTTAATCTGTGTTCTTACACTAATGCTTAAAGGGACACTGAACCCACATTTTTTCTTTCGTGATTCAGACAGATCATGAAATTTTAAGCAACTTTCTAATTTACTCCTATTATCAAATTTTCTTCATTCTCTTGGTATCTTTATTTGAAATGCAAGAATGTAAGATAGATGCCGGCCCATTTTTGGTGAACAACCTGGGTTGTCCTTGCTGATTGGTGGATAAATTAATCCACCAATCAAAACATGCTATCCAGAGTACTGAACCAAAAAAAAGCATAGATGCCTTTTTAAAATAAAGATAGCAAGAGAACAAAAATTGATAATTGGAGTAAATTAGAAAGTGGCTTAAAATTGCTGCTCTATCTGAATCACGAAAGAAAGAATTTGAGTTTAGTGTCCCTTTAAAAATGTACTTCATATCCTAAATATCCTCCATATTGGGGAAACACGGTCTTATTGACTGGTTTAAACGGTGTATCCAAAAGACCTTGCGTTTCCCTAATAGGGCATCCTTGTCACCTCCTCTACTTTTACAGGTTACTGTTTCCAAAATTGTCCATTTTAGTGTATTACTTTCTTTGTTCTGTTTTATTTAAAGTGTTGCACCATTGGAGTTGTTAGTTTGCCCCGCTTGATGTTTGATAAATGTTCCCTTATTCTATGCCTGACCTCCCTCGTAGTGAGGCCTACATAATGTAAATCTAGCGTATGTATTTCTACAATAATGACATCTATGGTGAGAGAAGTGCTCGCCTGTGGCTAAGCTAAAGAAACCTTCACCTGTTTTCAGGTGTTCACACTGTCAGGATATCTGTGAGTGTTATTAAATAATTATATATATATATATATATATATATATATATATATATATATATATATATATATATATATATATATTATATATATATCTATATCTACACATATATATATTGAAATATATATCATATATAATACTATTTGTATCAGTTATTACTGTAACATAATTCTCTCTATCAAATGGTCTGAGTTTGTAACAACCCCCTTTCTTGTTGTCAAAGACGCATTGCAAACCTTTGTCCCATATCAAAGGATTTGCTTTCAAAGTAATCAGCATATAACACTCAAGTTTGAACCCAAAAATATAGAGCTTCCTGCCCAAGATGGGTAATAAAGTTACAGACCCCCTGTAGACAGCAGTCGCTTAGTCTGAAGTGATCTTTGAAGCTAGCTGAATCTCAGAGGATGTAGCATTAATCTCGGTGTTAAATTGTCCCATACTGAGTTCAAATACACAAAGTTCAGATGTCACATCTCCATAGAATAGAAATTTCTTACAACATGTGTTCTTTGAAAGCATATAAGAATTTAAATCTTGGTTTTAAAAGGAGAAGTTAGAATTTTGTATAAAATGAAATTGTGTAATTTTCAAATATTTAATATGTGCCTCAAACAGTCCAAATAATATGTATAAATAGATATGAGATTGCTTTTGGTAAATATATTATAGTGGATAAGTATCTATGGTAAATTTAAAATGTCCAATTTATTTCAAAATAAATAATATTCTTTTGTTTTCCCGGCATCTGATATACAGACTAGACTCCAGATGGGGCTAAAATATGAACACCTATATAATGTGTGCACTGAGTACTGAAAGAGCTATTCACATATGCAATATTTATATTAATATAGGATAATAATCAAATGTAAATTTAGCTAAATGAAATTACATCAGGCTACCACTCACATGGTATGTATATGATATTAAGATGGAAATTATAAACCAAAATATTAACTGGATCCATGTTGAAGGTATTATAATCCTTTTAAATCCTTTCATAGAAAATTTGATTTTTAAATGCATCTGTTAAAATACTATAAGAAATACCTCATGTTTAGTATGAAAATACTCAGATTAAATAGTACTATATGGTCCCATATATGCTGAACATATAATTTATTAATATCAGGAAATAGTAAATATATTAAAGATACGTTTGGATATAATATTGTGCCAACAAAGCTGTTTTTTCCTGCTCATGTTGCCCTCTGTGGTTTATGCAAGAATTGCAACCAAGGGAGACTGTGGTATCAAATAACCATGCATTCCCAGTAGGCCAATAAAGGGACAAGCTTTGATAAGGGTGTATCCGAATATTCACCAATGATTACAAACTAGAGGCGGGCTTAGCACTTGATAAAAGCTCATGCAAGAGGAAAGAAATAGGTCTTGGCTGGAATTTTGACCGACTGACAACTGTTGCCTTTGGAACAGACAGTCTTTATAAAGCAAAACTGGGCCTAACTTTTCTTTACATAACTGCAATACCTCTTATTTATGAGGTGAACGGATTTATATGAAAAAGCTGAAAATTCCCATACTGGCTTATGTGGTAATGTATATGGTTATAAATTAATATTTTAAACCAAATACGTTCATTGTTGCTACAGTTTAATTGAAGCTGGTGATTTAAAGGGATATTTGGTATTTTACATTTATATTCATAGTCCTGTGTAGTTTAGAACTGGTCACATTAATGCTAAATAATTTTATTTGCTAGAAAATAATTTGTACTTTTATATTTATAAGTCAGTTTTATTATTGTGAAGTCTCTTAGAACTGCACATAAATTGGTTATTGTGGATAAATCTCTAGTTGCTGTAAATTAAGCGCTGTAAGTTTAAAATCCATATTTGACATTGAATTAGAGTTATTGGCTAATTATAAGTTGTTCTAGTAGAATTAATTTGGGGTATTTTAATGTGATTCATTGTGAGTAAGGTTCATTTTAGAGATATATTTTGGTTTGCTTTGTAAAGAACATTGTAACAGAATAAGCGTGAATAATTGGTTCATAATCTAGTTTCTGCATAAATATAATTCAAGATGTCTATAAAAGGTAACTAATCGAGAATTAAGGAATAAATATTGTTATTTACAAAAAAAATATAAAATAGAGGTGCATCTGTATCTATCTAATGCACTGCCTGAAGTGCTAGCAGTCCCAAAAATAAACATGAAATTAAATTATAAAGAAAGGACAAAAACCTCAATAAGTATCTGTCAAAGGACAAAAAGCTGCACTAAAGGTATAACTGCGCTTTATTACTACAACAAATGTAGTCAGCTTAAAACAAGTGGGACGTCATGCCTGTGTAACCGATGACGACGTAACTGCTACGTCAGAAGCAAGCTGTGTGTAATCACGCTGCATTCGAGAAGCAGGGGGTTTGAACCAGTATCGCAAGTGAAGACGCCGACCAACCTACGCTGAATGGCTTCAGGATAAATAAGGTACCAAGAGTCCTGTGACAGACCCCTCTGTCAGTACTGGAAGGGTTAACTTTGTTCAGTTTTGAGAAACTATTTTCTGAAGACAGGTTTCCTGGCATCAGCTATTGTTTACTGTAATTAAGTTTCGGTGATAAGCGTTCACCTTGTTTAATCACCTCCAGAGTTCAGACTGCCAGGTGCCAAGAAGGACTCCATTGTTTCTTGTGTTTAAGCGTTTATTAGGTTAAGTAATGTAATTCTATTGTATCCTGTAAAAGGGTGTCTTTCCCTCTATCTAATGTACTATACTCTTCCAATCCCCCATCTGGTCTCCTAGGGAGTGTCAACCAGGTGAGAGACCTGCATAAATACCGGGCATATAGCCCTCAATAAAACACATTCTTCCATTTTACCCTCAAGATGGAGCTTGGTCTCGTGTTTGGGGGGAATTAACTGGGTTCGTGTGTTGCTGATCCCGTATTCAGGGCATCTTTCATCTGGTATTAACCCTTGATATCCGGGTTATACCATAACAAGTCCCCTTCGAACAGCGGAAGAAGCAGCGTTTTGGAGGAAAGGTTAGGTACGGCTAGGCTGTTCTCCCACTACAAATGTAAACGTTATCCCTACATCATTAGTGTTCAGGATTTCTACAAAATCTTTCGCCTCCATAGGGTTTCCCCCCCAGATCACTAGCAGATCATCAATGTATCTGCGATAATACCTTATGTGATCTCTGAGGGGTTATTTCCTCCATAGATGAGGGACAGCTCTCACCAACCCATGAATAAGTTGGCGTAGGTGGGGGCAAACCCTATGTTGGCGAATGATTTTGTAGAAATCCTGAACACTAATGATGTAGGGATCAAGTTTACATTTGTAGTGGGAGAACAGCAAATAAATTATCTTGATGTAACCCTACGGGGGAATCTAGAGGAAAAAAAGGTGTAGATATGGAGGTGTATAGGAAACCCATTTCGGGGAATACCCTCCTTCACGCTCAAAGTGGACACCCTAAGAAAGTCTTGAAATCAGTTCTTAAGGGACAATTCATAAGATTAAAAAGGACAAAGCAAGAAAGATATGTTAAGCATGCTGAGGATTTGAGTAATAGATTTCTTGCCAGGGGTTACAACAAAAAGGATATAGATAGCATCAAGTTGGAAGTGGATAAGAGAAGTAGAGAGGAATATTTAATAAAGGGTAACATCAACAGAAAGAAAAGGAACAACAGTTTTGAGGTGGTTACGTTCATAACCCAGTTTAGTAACCAATATAATCAAATATGCGACATTGTAAGAAAGCATTTCATATGTTTAACGCTGACGATGGTTTGTTAGATACGGTTTCGAAAGGGTGCAGATACGCCTTCAGAAAGGGCAATTCAATAGGAAATTTGGTTGCCCCTACACAACTGAGAACGGATAAAAGAAGCAATAGTTCTTGGATAAAACATAAGGGAGTCTAAGTGTAGTTATCCATATTACAAGGCGTGTGAACACCTAAAAACGGGTGAAGGTTTCTTTAGCTCAGCCACAGGCGAGCACTTATCTCACCATAGATGTCTTTATTGTAGAAATACATACGCTATTTGCTCACATGTGAGAGCTGTGATTTACATTATGTAGGCCTCACTATGAGGGAGGTCAGACATAGAATAAGGGAACATTTATCAAACATCAAGCAGGGCAAACTAACAACTCCATTGATGCAACACTAAATAAAATAGAACAAAGAAAGTAATACACTAAAATAGACACTTTTGGAAACAGTAACCTGCAAAAGTAGAGGAGGTGACAAGGATGCCCTATTAGGGAAACGTGAGGTCTTTTGGATACACCGTTTAAAAACCAGTGTCCCATTAGGGATGAATTCTGAGTATGATGTAATTAATTTTTGGCAATAAGACCATGTTTCCCCAATATGGAAAGCAACAGAGCAGGAGCGAGTTGCACTGAGTGTAATGGCGCGGTCGGGCTGGGCTGTGACTAGACAGCTGGCCAGATGCGCTGAGTGTAAAAAACAGACCCGCTCAGTAGAGCACAGAGAGCGGGTCTGGAAAACACTCTGTTTTATTACAATTCACCGGCAATATTAGGTTCTATAAATCTAGCACTAATATAATGTTATATAATTCTGCACTATGTGCAGAAATATATAACATTATTTTCTATGTTTACTGCCTCTTTAAGTCTCCCTTTAAGAATTGAATATCCAAAAAGTCGCTTGTTTGTATGTATGTTGGTGACCAGTTTGTGTAATAAAGGTTTTTTAACCTAAAAAAGTGCTGCTGCCTATTGTTTTTTTGCATTAGAGGACTTTGCAGCGTCCTGGATACAGTGTGCACTCACACAGGAAGGTGCTGTACTGAACCTAAAATGGGCTGGCTCCTAAACTATGCATTCCTGCTTTTTAAATAAAGATAGCAAGAAAACAAAGAAAAAATGATAAGAGTAAATTAGAAAGTCTATTATCCCTGTATACCCCTCCTGCCCCCTCTATTCTCCCCCATATCCCCCTCTCTACTCTCTCTCGTATCTCCCCTGCAGCCCCAATCTATTCCCCCCCATATCCCCCCTGCAGCCCCTCTCTATTCTCTCCCGTATCCCCCCCATACAGCCCCTCTCTATTCTCCCCCGTATCCCCCCCATACAGCCCCTCTCTAGTCTCACCCGTATCCCCCATACAGCCCCTCTCTAGTCTCACCCGTATCCCCCCATACAGCCCCTCTCTAGTCTCACCCGTATCCCCCCATACAGCCCCTCTCTAGTCTCACCCATATCCCCCCATACAGCCCCTCTCTAGTCTCACCCGTATCCCCCCTGCAGATGCTCTCTATTCTCCCCCGTATTCCCCCTTGCAACCACTCTCTATTCTCCCCCGTATCCCCCCCCTACAGCACCTCTCTATGCTCCCCCGTATCCCCCCATACAGCCCCTCTGTATTCTCCCTCGTACCCCCCCTGCAGCCCCTCTCTATTCTCCCCCGTACCACCCCTGCAGCACCTCTCTATTCTCCCCCGTATCCCCCCATACAGCCCCTCTCTATTTTCCCTCGTACCCCCCCTGCAGCCCCTCTCTATTCTCCACCGTATCCCCCCTTGCAGCCCCTCTCTATTCTCCCCCGTAACCCCCCCTGCAGCATCTCTCTATTCTCCCCAGCACCTCCCCCTGCAGCACCTCTCTATTCTCCCCCATATTCCCCCATACAGCCCCTCTCTATTCTCCCTCGTACCCCGCCCTGCAGTCCCTCTCTATTCTCCCCCGTATCCCCCCTTGCAGCCCCTCTCTATTCTCTTCCGTATCCCCCCCGCAGCATCTCTCTATTCACACCCGGATCTCCCCCTGCAGCACCTCTCTATTCTCCCCCGTATCCCCCCATACAGCCCCTCTCTATTCTCCCCCGTATCCCCCCATACAGCCCCTCTCTATTCTCCCCCGTATCCCCCCCATACAGCCACTCTCTATTCTCCCCCGTATCCCCCCATACAGCCCCTCTCTATTCTCCCCCGTATCCCCCCTGCAGCATCTCTCTATTCTCCCCCGTATCCCCCCTGCAGCATCTCTCTATTCTCACCCGTATCCCCCCCTTCAGCATCTCTCTATTCTCACCCGTATCCCCCCCTGCAGCATCTCTCTATTCTCCCCCGTACCTCCCGCCGGCGGCACATCTCTATTCTCCCCCGTAACCCCCCATACAGCCCCTCTCTATTCTCCCTTGTACCGCCCCTGCAGCCCCTCTCTATTCTCCCCCGTACCCCCCCTGCAGCACCTCTCTATTCTCCCCCGTATCCCCCCATACAGCCCCTCTCTATTCTCCCTCGTACCCCCCCTGCAACCCCTCTCTATTCTCCCCTGTATCCCCCCCCTGCAGCATCTCTCTATTCTCCCCCGTATTCCCCCATACAGCCCCTCTCTATTCTCCCCCGTATTCCCCCATACAGCCCCTCTCTATTCTCCCCCGTATCCCCCCATACAGCCCCTCTCTATTCTCCCTCGTACCCCCCCTCTGCAGCCCCTCTCTATTCTCCCCTGTATCCCCCCCCCTGCAGCATCTCTCTATTCTCACCCGGATCCCCCCCTGCAGCACCTCTCTATTCTCCCCCGTATCCCCCCATACAGCCCCTCTCTATTCTCCCCTGTATTTCCCTTGCAGCCCCTCTCTATTCTCCCCCGTATCCCCCCATACAGCCCCTCTCTATTCTCCCTCGTACCCCCCCTGCAGCCCCTCTCTATTCTCCCCCATATCTCCCCTTGCAGCCCCTCTCTATTCTCCCCCGTATCCCCCTGCAGCATCTCTTTATTCTCACCCGGATCCCCCCCTGCAGCACCTTTCTATTCTCCCCGTATCCCCCCATACAGCACCTCTCTATTCTCCCCCGTATCCCCCCTATTCTCCCCCGTATCCCCCCTGCAGCCCCTCTCTATTCTCTCCCGTATCCCCCCTTGCAGCCCCTCTCTATTCTCCCCTGTATCCCCCCTGCAGCCCCTCTCTATTCTCCCCCGTATCCCCCCTGCAGCCCCTCTCTATTCTCCCCCGTATCCCCCCTTGCAGCCCCTCTCTATTCTCCCCCGTATCCCCCCATACAGCACCTCTCTATTCTCACCCGGATCCCCCCCTGCAGCCCCTCTCTATTCTCCCCCGTATTCCCCCATACAGCCCCTCTCTATTCTCACCCGGATCCCCTCTATATTGTCCCATGGCCTAGTCCCTCTCACCCGCACGGTCTCCAGGCTGGCTCCCTCCAGCAGCACTATCAGTCTGCGACCCTCCCGCCGCCTCTTGCCGCCCGGACCTCGCGGCTCCTCATTTTCTTCACTGTGAGATACACGCGTGTCTACGGGAGCCGCCATATTTGTTATACCGGAAGCGCCTTGGAGCCTGGCAACACAGCACATACGTCACTTCATGGGCCATGTTGGTGGCGGAAGTGCCAGGTATAATCTGGAAGTGACGTTAGGTCGGAACTAATGTCAGATAAACTGATCAACCCGAGCCTGAGACGCAGAGAGCACTTCCGGTGTCCTTCTTACTAGCGAAACCGTGACAGGACGACACGTGAGGTGCGGATAGGTGATTCCTTCGGCGGCTTTAGTTCGTGTCACACATTGTACTTTAGTTGTGTATATATAGGCATTCTATACAGATACACTCACATGTAACACTACACACACATTTATATTAGTGCACTATCAGTGGGGGCCCTGTGAGAGAGGGGCAGAGGCTACAGGGGCCCTGGGAGAGAGGGGCAGAGGCTACAGGAGCCCTGGGAGAGAGGGGCAGAGGCTACAGGAGCCCTGGGAGAGAGGGGCAGAGGCTACATGGGCCCTGGGAGAGAGGGGCAGAGGCTACAGGGGCCCTGGGAGAGAGGCAGAGGTTACAGGGATACTGGGAGAGAGGGACAGAGGCTACAGGAGTACTGGGAGAGAGGGGCAGAGGCTACAGGAGTACTGGGAGAGAGGGGCAGAGGCTACAGGAGTACTGGGAGAGAGGGGCAGAGGCTACAGGAGTACTGGGAGAGAGGGGCAGAGGCTACAGGAGTACTGGGAGAGAGGGGCAGAGGCTACAGGAGTACTGGGAGAGAGGGGCAGAGGCTACAGGAGTACTAGGAGAGAGGGGCAGAGGCTACAGGAGTACTGGGAGAGAGGGACAGAGGCTACAGGGGTAACGGGAGAGGGGCAGAGGCTACAGGAGTACTGGGAGAGAGGGGCAGAGGCTACAGGAGTACTGGGAGAGAGGGACAGAGGCTACAGGAGTACTGGGAGAGAGGGGGCAGAGGCTACAGGAGTACTGGGAGAGAGGGACAGAGGCTACAGGAGTACTGGGAGAGAGGGACAGAGGCTACAGGAGTACTGGGAGAGAGGGACAGAGGCTACAGGAGTACTGGGAGAGAGGGACAGAGGCTACAGGAGTACTGGGAGAGAGGGACAGAGGCTACAGGGGTACTGGGAGAGAGGGACAGAGGCTACAGGAGTACTGGGAGAGAGGGACAGAGGCTACAGGAGTACTGGGAGAGAGGGACAGAGGCTACAGGAGTACTGGGAGAGAGGGACAGAGGCTACAGGAGTACTGGGAGAGAGGGACAGAGGCTACAGGAGTACTGGGAGAGAGGGACAGAGGCTACAGGAGTACTGGGAGAGAGGGACAGAGGCTACATGAATACTGGGAGAGAGGGACAGAGGCTACAGGAGTACTGGGAGAGAGGGACAGAGGCTACAGGAGTACTGGGAGAGAGGGACAGAGGCTACAGGAGTACTGGGAGAGAGGGACAGAGGCTACAGGAGTACTGGGAGAGAGGGGGCAGAGGCTACAGGAGTACTGGGAGAGAGGGGGCAGAGGCTACAGGAGTACTGGGAGAGAGGGACAGAGGCTACAGGAGTACTGGGAGAGAGGGGCAGTGGCTACAGGAGTACTGGGAGAGAGGGGGCAGAGGCTACAGGGGTACTGGGAGAGAGGGGCAGTGGCTGTAGGTTTACTGGGAAAGAAGGGCAGAGGCTGCAGGAGTACTGGGAGAGAGGGGCAGTGGCTGCAGTGGTCCTGGGAGAGAGGGGGCAGTGGCTGCAGTGGTCATGGGAAAGAGGGGGCAGTGGCTGCAGTGGTCATGGGAAAGAGGGGGCAGTGGCTGCAGTGGTCATGGGAAAGAGGGGGCAGTGGCTGCAGTGGTCATGGGAAAGAGGGGGGCAGTGGCTGCAGTGGTCATGGGAAAGAGGGGGCAGTGGCTGCAGTGGTCATGGGAAAGAGGGGGCAGTGGCTGCAGTGGTCATGGGAAAGAGGGGGCAGTGGCTGCAGTGGTCATGGGAAAGAGGGGGCAGTGGCTGCAGTGGTCATGGGAAAGAGGGGGCAGTGGCTGCAGTGGTCATGGGAAAGAGGGGGCAGTGGCTGCAGTGGTCATGGGAAAGAGGGGGCAGTGGCTGCAGTGGTCATGGGAAAGAGGGGGCAGTGGCTGCAGTGGTCATGGGAAAGAGGGGGCAGTGGCTGCAGTGGTCATGGGAAAGAGGGGCAGTTGCTGCAGGGGTCCTGGGAGAGAGGGGCAGTGGCAACTGTACTTGTCCTTGCCTGCAGCATGTGACCTCGCGGATGACTTTAGCTGCTATATTATGTAACCACAAGGTATTTCTTTCACATAAACCCATCGTTGCCACTTATGTGTCTGAATGAAAAGAGATAAAACATCATATTGAACCCCCTCCCCCAAATTTTATGTTGTGCAATTTATATAGTTTATACCGTTTAGATATTCTCTGATCAGTGCAGGAGCTCATTTCATATAAATATACCAACGAGGCTTTCAAAAAGCTCTGTCCCTGGGCAGCAAAACAGAGTGCATTCTGCAAACCTAATGTTTATACAGACGTTTGTAACATGTGCACAATCGTTTGTAATATGTGCCCAGGCGTTTGTAATATGTGCCCAGGCGTTTGTAATATGTGCCCAGGCGTTTGTAATATGTGCCCAGGCGTTTGTAATATGCGCCCAGGCGTTTGTAATATGCGCCCAGGCTTTTGTAATATGTGCCCAGGCGTTTGTAATATGCGCCCAGGCGTTTGTAATATGCGCCCAGGCGTTTGTAATATGCGCCCAGGCGTTTGTAATATGCGCCCAGGCGTTTGTAATATGCGCCCAGGCGTTTGTAATATGCGCCCAGGCGTTTGTAATATGCGCCCAGGCGTTTGTAATATTTAAAGGGACATAATACTCATATGCTAAATCACTTGAAACTGATGCAGTATAACTGTAAAAAGCTGACAGGAAAATATCACCTGAGCATCTCTATGTAAAAAAGGAAGATATTTTACCTCACAATTTCCTCAGCTCAGCAGAGTAAGTTCTGTGTAAAAAGTTATACTCAGCTGCTCCCAGCTGCAGGTAAAAAAATTTAAAGAAATGAACAGCAGCCAATCAGCATCAGCAGTGCTGAGGTCATGAACTCTTACTGTGATCTCATGAGATTTGACTTAACTCTCATGAGATTTCATAGTAAGCTTCCTTTACCTGATTGGTGAAATAATATGAGAGTGCACGATGCTAGTCCCTTCAGATGTCCCAGGACAGACACACTAATATGCTGCTTAGAAATCCTTTACAATGGGAGGTGGCTACTGAGGAATTTTTGAGGTAAAATATCTTTCTTTTTTACATAGAGATGTTCAGGTGATATTTTCTAATCGGCTTTTTACAGCTATGCTGCATCACTTTCAAGTGTTTAAACATTTGGGTATTATGGCCCTTTAACTTAAATGGACATAAAACCCAAATTTCTTCTTTCATAAATCGGATATAACTGATTTTAAACAGCTTTCTAATTTTCTTCTCTTATCAATTTTTTTAGTTTTCTTTATCTTTTGTTGAAAAGCAGAGACATATCCTTAAGAGCCGGCCCATTTCTGGAGCACTATTTTGCAGAAGTTTTGTAAGAATATTAACCATTTGCAAGAGCACAGCGCTATTTCCTGCCTTGTAGTGCTTTGTACACCTACCTAGGTATCTCTTCAGCGCTATTTCCTGTCATGTAGTGCTCCAGTCACCTACCTAGGTATCTCTTAAGCAAATATCATGGGAATGAAGCAAATTTGATAATAGAAGTAAATTGGAAACTTTTAATTAAACTGGTATTCTCTGTCTGAATCACAAAATATGTTTTTGGTGTTTAATATCCCTTTAATTACTGATATATACTGTGCTTATATAAACATTGTGTGCTCAGACCGTGCAGACCTTTTTTAATGCTGCACTTAATTACTGATATATACTGTACATATATAAACATTTATTGTGTGTGCAGACCTTATATAATGCAGCACTTAATTACTAATATATACTGTGCATATATAAATATTTATTGTGTGTGCAGACCTTATGTAATGTGTCACTTAATTACTGATATATACTGTGCATATATAAACATTTATTGTGTGTGCAGACCTTATATAATGCAGCACTTAATTACTAATATATACTGTGCATATATAAATATTTATTGTGTGTGCAGACCTTATGTAATGTGTCACTTAATTACTGATATATACTGTGCATATATAAACATTTATTGTGTGTGTAGACCTTATGTAATGCAGCACTTAATTACTGATATATACTGTGCATATATAAACATTTATTGTATGTGCAGACCTTATATAATGCAGCACTTAATTACTGATATATACTGTGCATACATAAACATGTATTGTGTGTGCAGACCTTATATAATGCAGCACTTAATTACTGATATATACTGTGCATATATAAACATTTATTGTGTGTGCAGACCTTATATAATGCAGCACTTAATTACTGATATATACTGTGCATATATAAACATTTATTGTGTGTGCAGACCTTATGTAATGCTGCACTTAATTACTGATATATACTGTGCATATATAAACATTTATTGTGTGTGCAGACCTTATGTAATACAGCACTTAATTACTGATATATACTGTGCATATATAAACATTTATTGTGTGTGCAGACCTTTTGTAATGTAGCATTAATTACTGATATATACTGTGCATATAAACATGTATTGTGTGTGCAGACCTTATGTAATGCAGCACTTAATTACTGATATATACTGTGCATATATAAACATTTATTGTGTGTGCAGACCTTATATAATGCAGCACTTAATTACTAATATATACTGTGCATATATAAATATTTATTGTGTGTGCAGACCTTATGTAATGTAGCACTTAATTACTGATATATACTGTGCATATATAAACATTTATTGTGTGTGCAGACCTTATGTAATGCTGCACTTAATTACTGATATATACTGTGCATATATAAACATTTATTGTGTGTGCAGACCTTATGTAATGTAACATTAATTACTGATATATACTGTGCATATATAAACATTTATTGTGTGTGCAGACCTTATGTAATGTAGCACTTAATTACTGATATATACTGTGCATATATAAACATTTATTGTGTGTGCAGACCTTATGTAATGCAGCACTTAATTACTGATATATACTGTGCATATATAAACATTTATTGCGTGTGCAGACCTTATGTAATGTAGCATTTAATTACTGATATATACTGTGTATATATAAACATTTATTGTGTGTGCAGACCTTATGTAATGCAGCACTTAATTACTGATATATACTGTGCATATATAAACATTTATTGTGTGTGCAGACCTTTTGTAATGTAGCACTTAATTACTGATATATACTGTGCATATATAAACATTTATTGTGTGTGCAGACCTTATGTAATGCAGCACTTAATTACTGATATATACTGTGTATATATAAACATTTATTGTGTGTACTGACCTTATGTAATGCAGCACTTAATTACTGATATATACTGTGCATATATAAACATTTATTGTGTGTGCAGACCTTATGTAATGCAGCACTTAATTACTGATATATACTGTGCATATATAAACATTTATTGTGTGTACTGACCTTATGTAATGCAGCACTTAATTACTGATATATACTGTGCATATATAAACATTTATTGTGTGTGCAGACCTTATGTAATGTAGCACTTAATTACTGATATATACTGTGCATATATAAACATTTATTGTGTGTGCAGACCTTATGTAATGCAGCACTTAATTACTGATATATACTGTGCATATATAAATATTTATTGTGTGCGCAGACCTTATGTAATGCAGCACATAATTACTGATATATACTGTGCATATATAAACATTTATTGTGTGTGCACACCTTATGTAATGCAGCACTTAATTACTGATATATACTGTGCATATATAAACATTTATTGTGTGTGCACACCTTATGTAATGCAGCACTTAATTACTGATATATACTGTGCATATATAAATATTTATTTTGTGTACAGACCTTATGTAATGCAGCACTTAATTACTGATATATACTGTGCATATATAAACATTTATTGTGTGTACAGACCTTATGTAATGCAGCACTTAATTACTGATATATACTGTGCATATATAAACATTTATTGTGTGTGCAGACCTTATGTAATGCGGCACTTAATTACTGATATATACTGTGCATATATAAACATTTATTGTGTGTGCAGACCTTATGTAATGCTGCACTTAATTACTGATATATACTGTGCATATATAAACATTTATTGTGTGTGCAGACCTTATGTAATGTGGTGCTTAATTACTGATATATACTGTGCATATATAAACATGTATTGTGTGCAGACCTTTTGTAATGTGTCACTTAATTACTGATATATACTGTGCATATATAAACATTTATTGTGTGCAGACCTTTTGTAATGTGTCACTTAATTACTGATATATACTGTGCATATATAAACATTTATTGTGTGTGCAGACCTTATGTAATGCAGCACTTAATTACTGATATATACTGTGCATATATAAACATTTATTGTGTGCAGACCTTTTGTAATGTGTCACTTAATTACTGATATATACTGTGCATATATAAACATTTATTGTGTGTGCAGACCTTATGTAATGCAGCACTTAATTACTGATATATACTGTGCATATATAAACATTTATTGTGTGCAGACCTTTTGTAATGTCACTTAATTACTGATATATACTGTGCATATATAAACATTTATTGTGTGCAGACCTTTTGTAATGTGTCAATTACTGATATATACTGTGCTTATATAAAGATTGTGTGCTCAGACCGTGCAGACCTTTTGTAATGTGTCACTTAATTACTGATATATACTGTGCATATATAAACAGTGTGCTCAGACCTTTTGTAATGTCACTTAATTACTGATATATACTGTGCTTATATAAACATTGTGTGCTCAGACCTTTTGTAATGTGTCACTTAATTACTGATATATACTGTGCTTATATAAACATTGTGTGCTCAGACCTTTTGTAATGTGTACTTAATTACTGATATATACTGTGCATATATAAACAGTGTGCTCAGACCTTTTGTAATGTCACTTAATTACTGATATATACATTGCTTATATAAACATTGTGTGCTCAGACCGTGCAGACCCTTTGTAATGTGTCACTATATAAAACTATAGTTTTCTCTCTCCCTAGGACCATGGCTCAGAACCTGAAGGATTTTGCTGGCCGTCTCCCTGCCGGTCCCCGTGGGATGGGGACAGCTTTAAAGCTGATGCTTGGAGCTGGTGCTGTGGCATTTGCTGTGAAGGAGTCTGTATTTACAGGTGTGTGATGTCACTGCCATAACCTTTATTATTCCCTCTGAGCCTCCCCTACAGCCCTGTCACTAATTACTCTCTTCTTTATTCAAGTGGAAGGAGGACAGAGAGCAATTTTCTTCAACAGAATTGGTGGCGTTCAGAAGGACACGATTCTGTCAGAGGGGCTTCATTTCAGGTAGTGATTGTCCCTCACATGTACTGGCCCTGTGCTCATCTCACTACCACCTCCCTGCTCATCCTAGGGCCCCTTCTGCTCCCACCATCTCTCTCATAGGGTAGATCTAATAATGTGCGGGCAGACAGGATCATGTCCGCCGCACATCGATAAATGCCGACTGCGATTTATCATTGCACAAGCATTTCTAGTGAAATGCTTGTGCAATACCGCCCCCTGCACATAATCAGCTTCTAGCGGGGGTTGTCAATCAACCTGATCGTATCCTCACAGGTGGCGGACGAGTTAAGGAGCAGTGGTCTTATGACTTACAATTCCGGAAAGTACGGGGGTAGATAGCAGCAATCGCTGCTTGGTAAATCTACACCTTAATCCCTGCTGCTTTCTTCTTTGTCCTCCTATCACCAGCCCCTCACTCCTCCCTTGTTATCCCCCCCAGCATTCTCCTATCGCCAGCCCCTCGCTCCTCTCATGTTATCCCCCCCAGCATTCTCCTATCACCAGCCCCTCGCTCCTCTCATGTTATCCCCCCCAGCATTCTCCTATCACCAGCCCCTCACTCCTCCCTTGTTATCCCCCCCAGCATTCTCCTATCGCCAGCCCCTCGCTCCTCTCATGTTATCCCCCCCAGCATTCTCCTATCACCAGCCCCTCGCTCCTCTCATGTTATCCCCCCCAGCATTCTCCTATCACCAGCCCCTCACTCCTCCCTTGTTATCCCCCCCAGCATTCTCCTATCGCCAGCCCCTCACTCCTCCCTTGTTATCCCCCCCAGCATTCTCCTATCGCCAGCCCCTCGCTCCTCTCATGTTATCCCCCCCAGCATTCTCCTATCACCAGCCCCTCGCTCCTCTCATGTTATCCCCCCCAGCATTCTCCTATCACCAGCCCCTCACTCCTCCCTTGTTATCCCCCCCAGCATTCTCCTATCGCCAGCCCCTCGCTCCTCTCATGTTATCCCCCCCAGCATTCTCCTATCACCAGCCCCTCACTCCTCTCATGTTATCCCCCCCAGCATTCTCCTATCACCAGCCCCTCGCTCCTCTCATGTTATCCCCCCCATCATTCTCCTATCGCCAGCCCCTCGCTCCTCTCATGTTATCCCCCCCAGCATTCTCCTATCGCCAGCCCCTCGCTCCTCTCATGTTATCCCCCCCAGCATTCTCCTATCGCCAGCCCCTCACTCCTCCCTTGTTATCCCCCCCAGCATTCTCCTATCGCCAGCCCCTCGCTCCTCTCATGTTATCCCCCCCAGCATTCTCCTATCACCAGCCCCTCGCTCCTCTCATGTTATCCCCCCCAGCATTCTCCTATCACCAGCCCCTCACTCCTCCCTTGTTATCCCCCCCAGCATTCTCCTATCGCCAGCCCCTCGCTCCTCTCATGTTATCCCCCCCAGCATTCTCCTATCGCCAGCCCCTCGCTCCTCTCATGTTATCCCCCCCAGCATTCTCCTATCACCAGCCCCTCACTCCTCCCTTGTTATCCCCCCCAGCATTCTCCTATCGCCAGCCCCTCGCTCCTCTCATGTTATCCCCCCCAGCATTCTCCTATCACCAGCCCCTCACTCCTCTCATGTTATCCCCCCCAGCATTCTCCTATCACCAGCCCCTCGCTCCTCTCATGTTATCCCCCCCAGCATTCTCCTATCGCCAGCCCCTCGCTCCTCTCATGTTATCCCCCCCAGCATTCTCCTATCACCAGCCCCTCGCTCCTCTCATGTTATCCCCCCCAGCATTCTCCTATCACCAGCCCCTCGCTCCTCTCATGTTATCCCCCCCAGCATTCTCCTATCACCAGCCCCTCGCTCCTCTCATGTTATCCCCCCCAGCATTCTCCTATCGCCAGCCCCTCGCTCCTCTCATGTTATCCCCCCCAGCATTCTCCTATCACCAGCCCCTCGCTCCTCTCATGTTATCCCCCCCAGCATTCTCCTATCACCAGCCCCTCACTCCTCCCTTGTTATCCCCCCCAGCATTCTCCTATCGCCAGCCCCTCGCTCCTCTCATGTTATCCCCCCCAGCATTCTCCTATCACCAGCCCCTCACTCCTCTCATGTTATCCCCCCCAGCATTCTCCTATCACCAGCCCCTCGCTCCTCTCATGTTATCCCCCCCAGCATTCTCCTATCGCCAGCCCCTCGCTCCTCTCATGTTATCCCCCCCAGCATTCTCCTATCACCAGCCCCTCGCTCCTCTCATGTTATCCCCCCCAGCATTCTCCTATCGCCAGCCCCTCGCTCCTCTCATGTTATCCCCCCCAGCATTCTCCTATCACCAGCCCCTCGCTCCTCTCATGTTATCCCCCCCAGCATTCTCCTATCGCCAGCCCCTCGCTCCTCTCATGTTATCCCCCCCAGCATTCTCCTATCACCAGCCCCTCGCTCCTCTCATGTTATCCCCCCCAGCATTCTCCTATCTCCAGCCCCTCGCTCCTCTCATGTTATCCCCCCCAGCATTCTCCTATCGCCAGCCCCTCGCTCCTCTCATGTTATCCCCCCCAGCATTCTCCTATCGCCAGCCCCTCGCTCCTCTCATGTTATCCCCCCCAGCATTCTCCTATCGCCAGCCCCTCGCTCCTCTCATGTTATCCCCCCCAGCATTCTCCTATCACCAGCCCCTCGCTCCTCTCATGTTATCCCCCCCAGCATTCTCCTATCGCCAGCCCCTCGCTCCTCTCATGTTATCCCCCCCAGCATTCTCCTATCACCAGCCCCTCGCTCCTCTCATGTTACCCCCCCCCAGCATTCTCCTATCACCAGCCCCTCACTCCTCCCTTGTTATCCCCCCCCAGCATTCTCCTATCACCAGCCCCTCACTCCTCCCTTGTTATCCCCCCCAGCATTCTCCTATCGCCAGCCCCTCACTCCTCCCTTGTTATCCCCCCCAGCATTCTCCTATCGCCAGCCCCTCACTCCTCCCTTGTTATCCCCCCCAGCATTCTCCTATCGCCAGCCCCTCACTCCTCCCTTGTTATCCCCCCCAGCATTCTCCTATCTCCAGCCCCTCACTCCTCCCTTGTTATCCCCCCCAGCATTCTCCTATCTCCAGCCCCTCACTCCTCCCTTGTTATCCCCCCCAGCATTCTCCTATCTCCAGCCCCTCACTCCTCCCTTGTTATCCCCCCCCCCCCCAGCATTCTCCTATCGCCAGCCCCTCACTCCTCCCATGTTATCCCCCCCAGCATTCTCCTATCGCCAGCCCCTCGCTCCTCCCATTTTCTCTGCCACCCAGCCTCTCGCTCTTTTTGTTCCCCTCACCAGTCCCTGGCTCTCCCTTGTTCTCTTCCTCTCCCATACATGCCTTTTCCCCCCCAGCCCCTCGCTCTCCCTTCTTCTCTTGCTCTCCCTTGTTCTCTTCCATCCAGTCCCTTGCTCTTTTCCCCCCCCCCCCCCAGTCCCTCACTCTCTCTTGTACCAGTGTATGTATGTGCCTATATACTGTATATATTTATATATGTATATTTAGAGAGGGAGAGACAGACATACGTAATTCAGGGAATGGACAGGTATCGGGTGGAATGCTACACAGGCTCCTGCATCCTCTGGTTCACACTCCATCCCACACAGGGTCTTCTCTTACTAAGATTGTATTTTGTTCTCATCAGGATTCCTTGGTTTCAGTACCCAATAATTTATGATATCCGCGCAAAACCACGAAAAATCTCATCCCCCACAGGATCTAAAGGTGAGTGCCAGTGGGCTGTAGGGTGTCTGGCGTTAGGTCTTGTTCAGTGACACTTTGTTTTGCCTTCTCAGACCTGCAGATGGTGAACATTACCCTTCGCGTGCTGTCTCGCCCATTGGCATCTGAGCTTCCTTTGTTGTATCAGAGACTTGGTCTGGATTATGAAGAGCGAGTTCTGCCATCTATCGTAAATGAAGTGCTTAAGAGCGTGGTGGCGAAATTCAATGCGTCCCAGCTAATAACCCAGCGAGCACAAGTAAGTGTGGGGGAGGCACATAGCTTTAGCCAGTGGGAGGTGATCGAAGGGGAGAGATTAATCCTCACAGAGTAGGGTATGATCAGAGTTGTGGATTTAGGGGTCAATGGGGTACTGGCTAAAGTGGACTTCAAGATGGGCTGTGCAGGCTGGACAAGGGGGTGAGCGTGGCGGGGTGCGCACGCTGGACGCGGTCGCGGCAATGCGGGGGTCTGCAGGGTTGGCGGCATTGCGGGGATGCGCAGACTGGACAGGTTGGCGGCAATGCGGGGGTGCGCAGGCTGGACAGGGTGGCGGCAATGCGGGGGTGCGCAGGCTGGACAGGGTGGCGGCACTGCGGGGGTGCGCAGGCTGGACAGGGTGGCGGCAATGCGGGGGTGCGCAGGCTGGACAGGGTGGCGGCAATGCGGGGGTGCGCAGGCTGGACAGGGTGGCGGCAATGCGGGGGTGCGCAGGCTGGACAGGGTGGCGGGGGTGCGCAGGCTGGACAGGGTGGCGGCAATGCGGGGGTGCGCAGGCTGGACAGGGTGGCGGGGGTGCGCAGGCTGGACAGGGTGGCGGCAATGCGGGGGTGCGCAGGCTGGACAGGGTGGCGGCAATGCGGGGGTGCGCAGGCTGGACAGGGTGGCGGGGGTGCGCAGGCTGGACAGGGTGGCGGCAAGGCGGGGTGCGCAGGCTAGACACAGGGGGCATAGCTGGATGCACAATGGTTTGTACATATAACGCTCCTCTAAGTCTCTAAAGATTCCACTTGCCATGTAGCGTTTTCTAGGTCAGTCAGGTCCTGTAACATCTGGTTCCTACCCAGAAGTGAGAGAGGTGGGTTTAGGAGTGTAAGGCGCAAAAAAAATGCTTAAACCAAAAAGGAAATATATTTATAGTCGGTAATAAACCTTGATGAACTATATATAATTGGACTCAGAAATTTATTTAAAAATAATTTATTATTTGAAGATACATGACAATATGAAAATTGATGGAGGTGAAATATTTAGTGTGAGAAACTAATAAGAGTGTTGCACCTAGTACATTGTAACACCTAGTGTAACACTAAAAACAGTCTGTTGTATATAAGTTCCACTTGTTGTTTTGCAAGAAGTACAAATGTTTAGTCAAGTAGTATAACTAGAATATTGGTATAGTCAAAGATGTTCATGTAATATGACTGGGGTATGGATATATATTGCCTCGTGTATTTGGTATATTGAAATGTTAAAATATTAACATTAAATTATTAAATTATTTTTAAGATACAAATCAGAGAATATAGATACAAGTCATAAATTATGGTATATAACAAGAGAGTTAAAATCGTAAGAAATAAAACAAGTGTGGATACTGTAGTCGGCCGACTATATACACATTAGCTAGCTTTTAGATTTTTGATTTGGCGTGAACTAAAGTAGTATTTTTAAACACCGGTGGAGTTGTTGAGACGTTTAGTCTTTATGGTGTTGTTGAATGCAGGCTTGGCCATGCGTTGCCAGTGCTCTACGGACTGAAGAGGTGCAGTAGTAAGAAGTACAATGGTGTTTTACTTACTGTCTCTTCGCCGATTCTGGAGCCTGGTTGTAGATCCGGGTAGTGTCCAGAAGTTTATCCGCTTAGCTTGTTATTCTTCACAGGCGGTAGGGTCCCCAATGTCTTTAGTGATTTTGGTGGTAATCAGTGTTTTTTCTCTTTGCGCTGTGTTCTTGTGGCTGGTAAAGCGGGGTTATTCCACTTGTCCTGATATTAGTTTGTTGGTATCGGTTCTTGTCTCCAATTTCGTCCGTCCGCTTGGGGACTTTGGGTGTGCAGTAACTTCAAAGTTCAAAAACTCAAATGCAGTTACTCTTTAGTCTTGACAGACTAGATTCCTTGTGGTATTGCAGTAGTTTGCTACGCGTTTCGGCCGTAGAACAATGGCCTTTTTCAAGCTGTGCTACTGCTAGTGCTGTTTGGCGGTCTTTTTATTCAAAATCCTTAACCGATTTGTCAATTTAGTAATTAGGTAGTTTGGGTCTCTTTCATGAATATTTTGTTGGTCCCAGGTGTTCGCAATTGCATACTTCGGTATATACATCCAAGTATCATGAAAGAGTCAATATTCTTTTTACATGTGTTTCTTTTGACAGTTGCCTGAGAAAATATAGGACCGTGTCTTTCCAACACCAAGTTTAAGAATCTTTCAGACACAAAATTACGTGTTTGGTAAAGATGATTGCATGTTAAAAATGTTGCATATTAAACACAAAGTTGCTCGTCTAGTACAGATATTTGTATATTGGCAAAACATTGTATATAAAAAAAAACAAAATAAAGAGATAAGTCAAAACATATGTTTTTAGAAATGTTGACATTTTGGTCTCTGTGTTAGTAATGTGTTAATAATATATAGTCACAGTATTAATAATGCATATGTTATTGCGTGAAGATGTAAGGTGGAGCGATATGGGGCTAGTAAAGTGAATAGAGAGACTCAGATGATACATTTTCATGTATCTAGAGAAAAGTTTGGGGCAATTCTATTTGAGTCCGTTGTGTTTGTTTTTCATCGTTTGTTAAACAATTAGAGATCACGTTTATTTAAAGTTAATGGGTCTATAACCAAGTAAACGGGTTTATAAGAGTAAAGTTTGTATTATTAAGTATGTTATAAAAAAACTAAATTATTATGAAACGGATTATTCAAAATGTTTATAAAAAAGTTGAATTTCTCTAAGGATGAATTCATGAAATGGTTTTAAAAATGGTTAAAGAAAGATTTTATCAAAAAAATGAACAAATGAAATGATCAGAGAATGCATTTATCAAAAAATGCATTTGACTCAAACATGAATTTCTTGGATTTCAGTTTAAAATACAAGTTTTTTATTATTGAAATCATGACATCAAATTAGGTTAGAAAGAATAAGGTTAGAACGAAAGAATCATAAGAGGAAGGGTGCGGGGCAAATAGTCTAAGACCCCCAAAGAGTAGTAATAAACTTTTTTTTAAAACTCCTTAAAAAAAACCTTCCAAAAAACTTTTCAAAACTTTGATGAGAATTGGGGAAACTAAGCTTTTCAAAAAGCAGTGGGAGTAATGAGGATGATTTATTTTTATTATCTTAGTTATTTTAGGAAACTGTTTAGGTTGAAATCTATGTGCAAACCTTTTGGTTGTAGTGAGAACACATTCTGTCTATTGAAAATTCAGAGGAAAAAAGGAATCTAGAACTTCCCGTTCCAAAACACTTTAGACTGTGCAACAACAGCAATCTTACATTTTTCAATTTCACAGCCATAGAAAAAATAAGAAAAAGCTGTAGGGGGGGAAATCACTCAAATACATTGCTACAAGCAGAAGCGAAGTGGATTTTTAAACTGCAAACACTACAACCAAAAGGTTTGAACATAGATTTCAACCTAAACAGTTTCCTAAAATAACTAAGATAATAAAAAGAAATCATCCTCATTACTCCCACTGCTTTTTGAAAAGCTTAGTTTCCCCAATTCTCATCAAAGTTTTGAAACGTTTTTTTAAGGAGTTTTTAAAAGTTTTTTATTACTCTTTGGGGGTCTTAGACTATTTGCCCCGCACCCTTCCTCTTATGGTTCTTTCGTTCTAACCTAATTCTTTCTAACCTAATTTGATGTCATGATTTCAATAATAAAAACGTGTATTTTAAACTCATCCAAGAAATTCATGTTTGAGTCAAATGTATTTTTTGATAAATGCATTCTCTGATCATTTCATTTGTTCATTTTTTTTGATAAAATCTTTCTTTAACCATTTTTAAAACCATTTCATGAATTCATCCTTAGAGAAATTCAACTTTTTTATAAACTTTTTTTATAAACATTTTGAATAATCAGTTTCATAATAATTTAGTTTTTTTATAACATACTTAATAATACAAACTTTACTCTTATAAACCCGTTTACTTGGTTATAGACCCATTAACTTAAAAAAAAAACGTGATCTCTAATTGTTTAACAAACGATGAAAAACAAACACAACGGACTCAAATAGAAGTGCCCCAAACTTTTCTCTAGATACATGAAAATGTATCATCTGAGTCTCTCTATTCACTTTACTAGCCCCATATCGCACCACCTTACATCTTCACGCAATAACATATGCATTATTAATACTGTGACTATATATTAACACATTACTAACACAGAGACCAAAATGTCAACATTTCTAAAAACATATGTTTTGACTTATCCCTTTATTGTTTTTTTTTTTTTATATACAATGTTTTGCCAATATACAAATATCTGTACTAGACGAGCAACTTTGTGTTTAATATGCAACATTTTTAACATGCAATCATCTTTACCAAACACGTAATTTTGTGTCTGAAAGATTCTTAAACTTGGTGTTGGAAAGACACGGTCCTATATTTTCTCAGGCAACTGTCAAAAGAAACACATGTAAAAAGAATATTGACTCTTTCATGATACTTGGATGTATATACCGAAGTATGCAATTGCGAACACCTGGGACCAACAAAATATTCATGAAAGAGACCCAAACTACCTAA
>NC_069507.1:278930530-278938030 GCF_027579735.1 Bombina bombina
TACGGACATCAACAAATTGGTGTTATTGGAAGAGAACAGGGAGACCTACATACATAGGACAGTACTGGTACCTTTTTGATTGGGACTTTCTGTATTTATAGCGCTGTATTACCCTGTCTGTTTTTTTTATATATATATATATATATATATATATATATATATATATATATATATATATATATATATATATATATATATATATATATATATATATATATATATATATATATATATATATATAATCTCTTTATCTTTTTTTTAAGACACGATGAGTCCACAGATCATCTTCTTTACTTATGGGATATTCACCTCCTGGTCAGCAGATGGAGGCAAAGAGCCCCACAGCAGAGCTGTTAAATAGCTCCTCCCTTCCCACCCCAGTCATTCTCTTTGCCTACGTTAGTGATGGGAAGAGGTAAAGTGAGGTGTTAGATTAGATTCTTCAATCAAGAGTTTATTATTTAAGTACTACAAGATTGTGCTGCTTTGTCCTAGGGTGTAGCTGTAGTCCATATCGGTCTCTTCAGTAGAGCAGTGGTGGCTTTAGATCAATGGGAACTTGTGGGACATAATTCTCACTGCGCCTCCCATACATTGATGCTGCCCTAACCCTGATAGCCTAAGTAAGATGACTCAGGCTTTGTCTTTTCTCCACAGGGCTATGAGAGGGAGAGGACCTCTTAAACCTGCTGAGCTGCCCTGCTGTCGGGCAGATTTCAAAGGTAAGTGCTGACTCTTTTTATTCTGGGTCTGAAGCAAGAAGAGGATTCTGTGACAGAGGAAGTATAGAACTTTACTGGGACATATAACATTATATATATATATATATATATATATATATAATTTTTTTTTTTTTTTTTTTCTCTGTGACAGCATGGTAATAGCAGGCACTGGGGCTGAGGAGAGTGGCTTTTCTGGGGGCACTTGAACCAAGCTGGATACAAAAGGGCTCAGGAAATATGCCCAATAGAAGAGAGGGCTAAACCACTTAATATTATTATATGGTCGCTGGTTCAATCCTCTGTTTAATTTTTATATGTAATGCACATTTTATACCTTACATTCAGTATTACAATTTGCCCCCAGGCTCAGAAAGAAGGGTTCAGTTCTCTCCCGGTAGCCTATCTCTAGATAATAATGGCGACCGGGAGAGCGTGTATTGTTTCGCCCACGAAGGGTGGGGTTATGTTTGGCGCCGTTTTTGAGCTGCGCAATTGCCAATCTCTAAGCTTAACTACACTGGAAACTCTAAGATGAGTGTTACAGTGTTATCACACCCACAAGGGGCGGAGCTATGTTTGGGGCCGACTTAGGCTGCACTCGCTTCTTGCGTTCATCGGAAGGTAGAGCGGTTATTCCTTTCTTCTGTTAAGTGTGATCAGTCCACGGGTCATCATTACTTCTGGGATATTAACTCCTCCCCAACAGGAAGTGCAAGAGGATTCACCCAGCAGAGCTGCATATAGCTCCTCCCCTCTACGTCACTCCCAGTCATTCTCTTGCACCCAACGACTAGATAGGAGGTGTGAGAGGGCTATGGTGATTATACTTAGTTTTATATCTTCAATCAAAAGTTTGTTATTTTAAAATAGCACCGGAGTGTGTTATTACCTCTCTGGCAGAGTTTGAAGAAGAATCTACCAGAGTTTTTACTATGATTTTAGCCGGAGTAGTTGAGATCATATTGCTGTTTCTCGGCCATCTGAGGAGAGGTAATCTTCAGATCAGGGGACAGCGGGCAGATGAATCTGCATAGAGGTATGTAGCAGCTTTTATTTTCTGACAATGGAATTGATGAGAAAATCCTGCCATACCGATATAATGTCATGTATGTATACTTTACACTTCAGAGAATTACACTGTAAGAAGTACATAAAGCTGTTTAATAACTAGAAATTATGTTTAACGTTTTTGCTGGAATGTAAAATCGTTTTCATTTGCTGAGGTACTGAGTGAATAAATGTTTGGGCACCATTTTTCCACTTGGCAGTTGCTTAAATCTGTTTTTTTCTGTCAGTTTCTGTTCTCCCTCACTGCTGTGTGTGAGGGGGAGGGGCGGTTTTGGCGCCTTTTTCTATGCATCAGTTATTTCAGTCAGCAGCTCATTGTATTTCCTGCATGATCCGGTTCATCTCTACAGAACTCAGGGGTCTTCAAACTTATTTTGAGGGAGGTAATTTCTCTCAGCAGAGCTGTGAGAATTATAGTTTGACTGAAATAAAAACTTTTATTCTGTAATTTGTTTCCTGCTTTCAGAAATTGTTATCTTTGTTAATGGGATTAAACCTTTGCTAAAGTTGTGTTGTTTACAAGGATTGAGGCTATAACTGTTTCAATTTATTAATTTTCAACTGTCATAGATTTTCTGTGCTTCTTAAAGGCACAGTACGTTTTAATTGAATTGTATCCAAGTTGCAAGTTTATTTGCTAGTGTGTTAAACATGTCTGATTCAGAGGATGATATCTGTGTCATTTGTTGCAATGCCAAAGTGGAGCCCAATAGAAATTTATGTACTAACTGTATTGATGCTATTTTAAATAAAAGTCAATCTGTACAAATTGAACAAATTTCACCAAACAACGAGGGGAGAGTTATGCCGACTAACTCGCCTCACGTGCCAGTACCTGCATCTCCCGCTCGGGAGGTGCGTGATATTGTAGCGCCGAGTACATCTGGCCGGCCATTACAAATCACATTACAGGATATGGCTTCTGTTATGACTGAAGTTTTGGCTAAATTACCAGAACTAAGGGGTAAGCGTGATCACTCTGGGGTGAGAACAGAGTGCGCTGATAATATTAGGGCCATGTCAGATACTGCGTCACAGGTTGCAGAACATGAGGACGGAGAACTTCATTCTGTGGGTGACGGTTCTGATCCAAACAGACTGGATTCAGATATTTCAAATTTTAAATTTAAACTGGAAAACCTCCGTGTATTACTAGGGGAGGTGTTAGCGGCTCTGAATGATTGTAACACAGTTGCAATACCAGAGAAAATGTGTAGGTTGGATAAATATTTTGCGGTACCGACGAGTACTGAGGTTTTTCCTATACCTAAGAGAATTACTGAAATTGTTTCTAAGGAGTGGGATAGACCCGGTGTGCCGTTCTCACCCCCTCCGATATTTAGAAAAATGTTTCCAATAGACGCCACCACACGGGACTTATGGCAAACGGTCCCTAAGGTAGAGGGAGCAGTTTCTACTTTAGCTAAGCGTACCACTATCCCGGTGGAGGATAGCTGTGCCTTTTCAGATCCAATGGATAAAAAATTAGAGGGTTACCTTAAGAAAATGTTTGTTCAACAAGGTTTTATATTGCAACCCCTTGCATGCATTGCGCCGATCACGGCTGCAGCGGCGTTCTGGATTGAGTCTCTGGAAGAGAACATTAGTTCAGCTACTCTGGACGACATTACGGACAGGCTTAGAGTCCTTAAACTAGCTAATTCATTCATTTCGGAGGCCGTAGTACATCTAACTAAACTTACGGCGAAGAATTCAGGATTCGCCATTCAGGCACGCAGGGCGCTGTGGCTAAAATCCTGGTCAGCTGATGTTACTTCTAAGTCTAAATTGCTTAATATACCTTTCAAAGGGCAGACCTTATTCGGGCCCGGGTTGAAAGAGATTATCGCTGACATTACAGGAGGTAAAGGCCATGCCCTGCCTCAGGACAAAGCCAAAACTAAGACTAGACAGTCTAATTTTCGTTCCTTTCGTAATTTCAAAGCAGGAGCAGCATCAACTTCCTCTGCACCAAAACAGGAAGGAGCTGTTGCTCGCTACAGACAAGGCTGGAAACCTAACCAGTCCTGGAACAAGGGCAAGCAGACCAGGAAACCTACTGCTGCCCCTAAAACGTCATGAATTGAGGGCCCCCGATCCGGGATCGGATCTAGTGGGGGGCAGGCTTTCTCTCTTCGCCCAGGCTTGGGCAAGAGATGTCCAGGATCCCTGGGCGCTAGAAATAATATCTCAGGGATACCTTCTGGACTTCAAATCCTCTCTTCCAAGAGAGAGATTTCATCTGTCAAGGTTGTCAACAATCCAGACAAAGAAAGAGGCGTTTCTACGCTGCGTACAAGAGCTCTTGTTAATGGGAGTAATCCACCCAGTTCCACGATCGGAACAGGGACAGGGGTTTTACTCAAATCTGTTTGTGGTTCCCAAAAAAGAGGGAACTTTCAGACCAATCCTGGACTTAAAGATCCTAAACAAATTTCTAAGAGTTCCATCGTTCAAGATGGAAACTATTCGAACAATTTTGCCCATGATCCAAGAGGGTCAGTACATGACCACGGTGGATTTAAAGGATGCTTACCTTCACATACCGATTCACAGAAATCATTACCGGTATCTAAGGTTTGCCTTTCTAGACAGGCATTACCAATTTGTAGCTCTTCCATTCGGATTGGCTACGGCTCCAAGAATCTTCACAAAGGTTCTGGGCACTCTTCTGGCGGTACTAAGACCGCGAGGAATTTCAGTAGCTCCGTACCTAGACGACATACTGATACAAGCTTCCAGCTTTCAAACTGCCAAATCTCATACAGAGTTAGTACTGGCATTTCTAAGGTCACATGGATGGAAGGTGAACGAAAAGAAAAGTTCACTCGTTCCACTCACAAGAGTTCCCTTCCTGGGGACTCTTATAGATTCTGTAAAAATGAAGATTTACCTGACAGAGGACAGGTTAACAAGACTTCAAAGTGCTTGCCGCACCCTTCATTCCATTCAACACCCGTCAGTGGCTCAATGCATGGAGGTAATTGGCTTAATGGTAGCGGCAATGGACATAGTACCCTTTGCTCGCCTACACCTCAGACCACTGCAACTGTGCATGCTAAGTCAGTGGAATGGGGATTACTCAGACTTATCCCCTTCTCTGAATCTGGATCAAGAGACCAGAAATTCTCTTCTTTGGTGGCTTTCTCGGCCACATCTGTCCAGGGGGATGCCATTCAGCAGACCAGACTGGACAATTGTAACAACAGACGCCAGCCTTCTAGGTTGGGGTGCCGTCTGGAATTCTCTGAAAGCTCAGGGACAATGGAGTCAGGAGGAGAGTCTCCTGCCAATAAACATTCTGGAATTGAGAGCAGTTCTCAATGCCCTCCTGGCTTGGCCCCAGTTGACAACGCGGGGTTTCATCAGGTTTCAGTCGGACAACATCACGACTGTAGCTTACATCAACCATCAGGGAGGGACACGAAGCTCCCTAGCTATGATGGAAGTATCAAAGATAATTCGCTGGGCAGAGTCTCACTCTTGCCACCTGTCAGCAATCCACATCCCGGGAGTGGAGAACTGGGAGGCGGATTTCTTAAGTCGTCAGACTTTTCATCCAGGGGAGTGGGAACTTCATCCGGAGGTCTTTGCCCAAATACTTCGACGTTGGGGCAAACCGGAGATAGATCTCATGGCGTCTCGACAGAACGCCAAGCTTCCTCGTTACGGGTCCAGATCCAGGGATCCAGAAGCAGTCCTGATAGATGCCCTGACAGCACCTTGGGACTTCAGGATGGCTTACGTGTTTCCACCCTTCCCGATGCTTCCTCGATTGATTGCCAGAATCAAACAAGAGAGAGCATCAGTGATTCTAATAGCACCTGCGTGGCCACGCAGGACTTGGTATGCAGATCTGGTGGACATGTCATCCTGTCCACCTTGGTCTCTACCTCTGAAACAGGACCTTCTGATTCAGGGTCCCTTCAAACATCAAGGTCTAACTTCTCTGAAGCTGACTGCTTGGAAATTGAACGCTTGATTTTATCAAGACGTGGGTTTTCTGAGTCAGTTATTGATACCTTAATACAGGCTAGGAAACCTGTTACCAGAAAGATTTACCATAAGATATGGCGTAAATACCTATATTGGTGTGAATCCAAAGGTTACTCTTGGAGTAAGGTTAGGATTCCTAGGATATTGTCTTTTCTACAAGAAGGTTTAGAAAAGGGTTTATCCGCTAGTTCATTAAAGGGACAGATCTCAGCTCTGTCCATTCTGTTACACAAACGTCTGTCAGAAATTCCTGACGTCCAGGCTTTTTGTCAGGCTTTGGCCAGGATTAAGCCTGTGTTTAAAACGGTTGCTCCACCATGGAGTCTAAACCTTGTTCTTAATGTTTTACAGGGCGTTCCATTTGAACCCCTTCATTCCATTGATATAAAGTTGTTATCTTGGAAAGTTCTATTTTTAATGGCTATTTCCTCGGCTCGAAGAGTCTCTGAGTTATCAGCCTTACATTGTGATTCTCCTTATTTGATTTTTCATTCGGATAAGGTAGTTCTGCGTACTAAACCTGGGTTCTTACCTAAGGTAGTTACTAACAGGAATATCAATCAAGAGATTGTTGTTCCTTCTTTATGCCCAAATCCTTCTTCGAAGAAGGAACGTCTACTGCACAACCTGGATGTAGTCCGTGCTCTAAAATTTTACTTACAGGCAACTAAGGAATTTCGACAAACGTCTTCTCTGTTTGTCGTTTACTCTGGGCAGAGGAGAGGTCAAAAAGCTTCTGCTACCTCTCTTTCTTTTTGGCTTCGTAGCATAATTCGTTTAGCTTATGAAACTGCTGGACAGCAGCCTCCTGAAAGGATTACAGCTCATTCCACTAGAGCTGTGGCTTCTACTTGGGCCTTTAAGAATGAGGCCTCTGTTGAACAGATTTGCAAGGCTGCAACTTGGTCTTCGCTTCATACTTTTTCCAAATTTTACAAATTTGACACTTTTGCTTCATCGGAGGCTATTTTTGGGAGAAAGGTTCTTCAGGCAGTGGTTCCTTCTGTATAAAGAGCCTGCCTATCCCTCCCGTCATCCGTGTACTTTTGCTTTGGTATAGGTATCCCAGAAGTAATGATGACCCGTGGACTGATCACACTTAACAGAAGAAAACATAATTTATGCTTACCTGATAAATTCCTTTCTTCTGTAGTGTGATCAGTCCACGGCCCGCCCTGTTTTAAGGCAGGTAATATTTTTTAATTTATACTCCAGTCACCACTTCACCCTTGGCTTTTCCTTTCTCGTTGGTCCTTGGTCGAATGACTGGGAGTGACGTAGAGGGGAGGAGCTATATGCAGCTCTGCTGGGTGAATCCTCTTGCACTTCCTGTTGGGGAGGAGTTAATATCCCAGAAGTAATGATGACCCGTGGACTGATCACACTACAGAAGAAAGGAATTTATCAGGTAAGCATAAATTATGTTTTCTAACACAGTACTCGGTGCTCTCACTTATGTGGGTCCGGAGAGTGCTACAGCTCCGGATCTGTTTAGGATCTAAGTCATGTTTTTTAGGTAGATGAAGTTCTAAGGGTGAATGAGTATTAGGAGGGCACCTCAGCAAGATTTAACTGAGGTGTAAGTCGGTGCTACAAGTTTTGCGTGCTAATCTAAGTACTTTTCTGCACACAAAGATAAAAAGTTACAGTTTAAAATTTAAAGAGACAGTAACGTTTTTTATCTGTTAATCTTTATTAAAAGAATTTCAGCTGT
>NC_069507.1:278943030-278948501 GCF_027579735.1 Bombina bombina
TCAGATCCTCAGAGAGTTCTTTGCCATGAGGTGCCATGTTGAACTTCTAGTGACCAGTATGAGAGAGTGTGAGAGCGATAACACCAAATTTAACACACCTGCTCCCCATTCACACCTGAGACCTTGTAACACTAACGAGTCACATGACACCGGCGAGGGAAAATGGCTAATTGGGCCCAATTTAGATATTTCCACTTAGGGGTGTACTCACTTTTGATGCCAACGGTTTAGACATTAATGGCTGTGTATTAAGTTATTTTGAGGGGACAACAAATTTACACTGCTATACAGGCTGTACACTCACTACTTTACATTGTAGCAAAGTGTCAGTTCTTCAGTGTTGTCACATGAAAAGATATAATAAATATTTACAGAAATGTGAGGGGTGTACTCACTTTTGTGATACACTGTGTGTGTGTATATATGTGTGTGTATATATGTATACACACACAATCATATGCAAAGTTTAGGCACCTCTGACAAGTTTCATTTATAAATAATTGGGTGTTTGGATCAGCAATTTTATTTTGATCTATCAAATAACTGAAGGACACAGTAATATTGCAGTAGTGAAATGAGGTTTATTGGATTAAAAGAAAATGTGCAATATGCATCCAAACGAAATTAGACAGGTGCATAAATGTGGGCACCCCAACAGAAATATTGCATCAATATTTAGTAGAGCCTCCTATAGCAGAAATAACAGCCTCTAGATGCTTCCTATAGCCTGTAATGAGTGTCTGGATGAAGGTATTTTGGACCATTCCTCCTTGCAAAACATATCCAGTTCACTTAGGTTTGATGGTTGCCGAGCATGGACAGCCCGCTTCAAATCACCCCACAGATTTTCAATGATATTCAGGTCTGGGGACTGGGATGGCCATTCCAGAACATTGTACTTGTTCCTCTGCATAAATGCCAGAGTAGATTTTGAGCAGTGTTTTGGGCCGTTGTCTTTGTTGAAATATCCAGCCCCGGTGTAACTTCAACTTTGTGACTGATTCCTCAACATTATTCTCAAGTATCTGCTGATATTGAGTGGAATCTATGCGACCCTCAACTTTAACAAGATTCCCAGTACTGGCAATGGCCCCACAGCATGATGCTACCTACAGTAAAACTTGGTGGATGTTCCAAGTGTTTGTCTTGGAACGCTGAGTTCTTTTGCCGCCATGCATAACGCCCCTTGTTATAACCAAATAACTCAATCTTTGTTTCATCAGTCCACAGCACCTTGTTCCAAAATTAAGCTGGCTTGTCCAAATGTGCGTTTGCATAGCACAAGCGACTGTTTGTGGCGAGTGTGCTGAAAAGGCTTCTTCCGCATCACTCTCCCATACAGCTTCTCCTTGTGCAAAGTGCGCTGAATTGTTGAACGATGCACAGTGACACCATCTGCAGCAAGATGATGTTGTCGGTCTTTGGAGGTGGTCTGTGCGCTGTTTTTGACCGTTCTCACCATCCTTTTCCTCTCCGATATTTTTCTTGGCCTGCTACTTCTGTCCTTAACAAGAACTGTTCCTGTGGTCTTCCATTTCCTCACTATGTTCTTCACAGTAGACACCGACAGCTTAAATCTCTGTGATAGCTTTTTGTAGCCTTCCCCTAAACAATGTTGAACAATCTTTGTTTTCAGGTTATTTGAGAGTTGTTTTGAGGCCCCCATGTTGCCACTCTTCAGAGGAGAGTCAAAGAGAACAACAACTTGCAATTGGCCACCTTAAATACATTTTCTCATGATTGGATGCACCTTTTTTATGAAGTTCAAGGCTTATTGGACTTACTAAACCAATTGTGTGTTCCAATTAATCAGTACTAGGTAGTTACAGGTATTCAAAGCAACAAAATGACAAGGGTGCACAAATTTATGCACCTGTCTATTTTCGTTTTGATGCATATTGCACATTTTCTGTTAATCCAATAAACTTAATTTCACTACTGAAACATTACTGTGCCCTTCAGTTATTTGATATTTCAAAATGAAATTGCTGACCCAAACACCCAATTATTTATAAATTGTCAGGGGTGCCTAAACATTTGCATACGACTGTATGTATGTGTGTATATATGTATGTATATATGTATGTGTGTGTATATGTGTATATATATATATATATATATATATATATATATATATATATATATATATATATATATATATATATATATATATATATATATATATATATTACACTACACGTAACACACAAACGCCCGCCAATATAAAGACACACAATGGACATAAACTTATTATGTAGATCATGGACACATAATATTGATTTTGCTATTAACACACTTTTTTTCTTTTTTTTTTCTTTCTCATTTGTATACACTTCGGCTTCTACAACTATCCTGATGTTTGCTTTTGTCTGCAGAGGAAGGTAAGTGTTCCTGACCTAGAGTCTCTCTACCCCAGACACCTCACTCTCTCACTTTCTTCTTCTCTCTTCTTCTCTCCTCCTCCTCGTCCTCCGTCCTCCTCGTCCTCCCCCCTCCGTCCTCCCCCCTCCTCGTCCTCCCCCCCTCCGTCCTCCTCGTCCTCCCCCCCCCCCCCTCGTCCTCCCCCCCCCTCCGTCCTCCTCGTCCTCCCCCCCCCCCCCCGTCCTCCTCGTCCTCCCCCCCCCCCCCTCCGTCCTCCTCGTCCTCCCCCCTCCGTCCTCCTCGTCCTCCCCCCTCCGTCCTCCTCGTCCTCCCCCCCCCTCCGTCCTCCTCGTCCTCCTCCCCCCCCCTCCGTCCTCCTCGTCCTCCCCCCCCCTCCGTCCTCCTCGTCCTCCCCCCTCCGTCCTCCTCGTCCTCCCCCCTCCGTCCTCCTCGTCCTCCTCGTCCTCCCCCCTCCGTCCTCCTCGTCCTCCCCCCCTCCGTCCTCCTCGTCCTCCCCCCTCCGTCCTCCTCGTCCTCCCCCCTCCGTCCTCCTCGTCCTCTCCCCTCCGTCCTCCTCGTCCTCCCCCCTCCGTCCTCCTCGTCCTCCGTCCTCCTCGTCCTCCGTCCTCCTCGTCCTCCGTCCTCCTCCTCCTCCGTCCTCCTCGTCCTCCTCGTCCTCCTCGTCGTCCTCGTCCTCCTCGTCCTCCGTCCTCCCCCCTCCGTCCTCCTCGTCCTCCTCGTCCTCCCCCCCCCCTCCGTCCTCCTCGTCCTCCTCCCCCCCCCTCCGTCCTCCTCGTCCTCCCCCCCCCTCCGTCCTCCTCGTCCTCCCCCCTCCGTCCTCCTCGTCCTCCCCCCCCTCCGTCCTCCTCGTCCTCCCCCCTCCGTCCTCCTCGTCCTCCCCCCCCTCCGTCCTCCTCGTCCTCCCTCCTCGTCCTCCCCCCTCCGTCCTCCTCGTCCTCCCCCCTCCGTCCTCCTCGTCCTCCCCCCTCCGTCCTCCTCGTCCTCCCCCCTCCGTCCTCCTCGTCCTCCCCCCTCCGTCCTCCTCGTCCTCTCCCCTCCGTCCTCCTCGTCCTCCCCCCTCCGTCCTCCTCGTCCTCCGTCCTCCTCGTCCTCCGTCCTCCTCGTCCTCCGTCCTCCTCGTCCTCCGTCCTCCTCGTCCTCCGTCCTCCTCGTCGTCCGTCCTCCTCGTCCTCCGTCCTCCTCGTCCTCCGTCCTCCCCCCTCCGTCCTCCTCGTCCTCCTCCCTCCGTCCTCCCCCCTCCGTCCTCCTCGTCCTCCCCCCTCCGTCCTCCTCGTCCTCCCCCCTCCGTCCTCCTCGTCCTCCCCCCTCCGTCCTCATCGTCCTCCGTCCTCATCGTCCTCCCCCCTCCGTCCTCATCGTCCTCCGTCCTCCGTCCTCCGTCCTCATCGTCCTCCCCCCTCCGTCCTCATCGTCCTCCCCCCTCCGTCCTCATCGTCCTCCCCCCTCCGTCCTCATCGTCCTCCCCCCTCCGTCCTCATCGTCCTCCCCCCTCCGTCCTCATCGTCCTCCCCCCTCCGTCCTCATCGTCCTCCCCCCTCCGTCCTCATCGTCCTCCCCCCTCCGTCCTCATCGTCCTCCCCCCTCCGTCCTCATCGTCCTCCCCCCTCCGTCCTCCTCGTCCTCCTCGTCCTCCCCCCTCCTCGTCCTCCCCCCTCCGTCCTCCTCGTCCTCCCCCCTCCTCGTCCTCCCCCCTCCGTCCTCCTCGTCCTCCCCCCTCCGTCCTCCTCGTCCTCCCCCCTCCGTCCTCCTCGTCCTCCCCCCTCCGTCCTCCTCGTCCTCCCCCCTCCGTCCTCCTCGTCCTCCCCCCTCCGTCCTCCTCGTCCTCCCCCCTCCGTCCTCCTCGTCCTCCCCCCTCCGTCCTCCTCGTCCTCTGTCCTCCCCCCTCCGTCCTCCTCGTCCTCCGTCCTCCTCGTCCTCCGTCCTCCCCCCTCCGTCCTCCTCGTCCTCCTCCCTCCGTCCTCCTCGTCCTCCTCGTCCTCCTCGTCCTCCCCCCCTCCGTCCTCCTCGTCCTCCCCCCTCCGTCCTCCTCGTCCTCCCCCCTCCGTCCTCATCGTCCTCCCCCCTCCGTCCTCCTCGTCCTCCCCCCTCCGTCCTCCTCGTCCTCCCCCCTCCGTCCTCCTCGTCCTCCCCCCTCCGTCCTCCTCGTCCTCCCCCCCTCCGTCCTCCTCGTCCTCTGTCCTCCCCCCTCCGTCCTCCTCGTCCTCTGTCCTCCCCCCTCCGTCCTCCTCGTTCTCCGTCCTCCTCGTTCTCCGTCCTCCTCGTCCTCCGTCCTCCTCGTCCTCCGTCCTCCTCGTCCTCCTCGTCCTCCGTCCTCCGTCCTCCTCGTCCTCCGTCCTCCTCGTCCTCCGTCCTCCGTCCTCCTCGTCCTCCGTCCTCCGTCCTCCTCGTCCTCCCCCCTCCGTCCTCCCCCCCCCCCCCCCCGTCCTCGTCGTAATCCCCCCCCCTCCGTCCTCGTCGTTGTCCCCCCCCCCCGTCCTCGTCGTCCTCCCCCCCCCCCTCCGTCCTCGTCCCCGTCCCCCCTCCGTCCTTGTCGTCCTCCCCCCCTCCGTCCTCGTCGTAATCCCCCTCCGTCCTCCTCGTCCTCTCCCCTCCGTCCTCCCCCCCCTCCGTCCTCGTCGTAATCCCCCCCCCTCCGTCGTTGTCCTCCCCCCCCCCGTCCTCGTTGTCCTCCCCCCCCCCGTCCTCCGTCCTCCCCCCCCCGTCGTTGTCCTCCCCCCCCCCCCGTCCTCGTCGTCCTCCCCCCCCCTCCGTCCTCGTCCCCCCCCCCTCCGTCCTCGTCCCCCTCCGTCCTTGTCGTCCTCCCCCCCCCCTCCGTCCTCGTCGTAATCCCCCCCCCTCCGTCCTCGTCGTAATCCCTCCCCCCTCCTTCCTCCTCGTCCTCTCCCCTCCGTCCTCCTCGTCCTCTCCCCTCCGTCCTCCTCGTCCTCTCCCCTCCGTCCTCCTCGTCCTCCCCCCTCCTCGTCCTCCTCGTCCTCCCCCCTCCTCGTCCTCCTCGTCCTCCCCCTCCTCGTCCTCCTCGTCCTCCCCCCTCCGTCGTCCTCGTCCTCCCCCCTCCGTCGTCCTCGTCCTCCCCCCTCCGTCGTCCTCGC
>NC_069507.1:278978588-279029693 GCF_027579735.1 Bombina bombina
TTCTTCTCTGTCTTTCAGAGTCAGAGGGCTTAAGGGAAGATAGATCCATGCGTGTTCTCTCTCTCACAGCTTGTCTCTCCTGAAAGCGAGAATCCAGACTGATACAAAGTTCTATGAATTCATCCAAGGAAGATGGAACATCACGATAAGTGAGCTCGTCCTTGATACGCTCATGCAGGCCTCTCCTGAAGGCCACTTTGAGAGCACTGCCATCCCAACTGGTCTCATGTGCCAAGGTGCACATGAATTATAAAAGGAAAATATTTCTATCACCCAAGAAATGGGAAAAAATATGAGATAAGAGATTATTACACGTGTGAGTCTAAGTATGTAATCTATATCATAAAATGTTCCTGTTCTCTGATCTACATAGGGGAAACTACCCGTATGATCAGAGACAGGATATGCCAGCATCGCTCAAACATAAGGTGCAAGAATACTGAAGCCCCTGTGTCCCATCATTTCCTAAAATGTGGCCACCAGATAAGCCAATTAAGGTGGCAAGTGATTGATAGTGTGGGTCCACAGAGAAATGGGAGTGATAGGGAAAAGATATTAAAACAAAAGGAAATGTTTTGGATTTTTGAAATGGGAAGTATGGAGCCATATGGGCTAAATAGAGATTTTGATTGGTCAATTTTTTTGTAAAAATTTCCCTTGCATTATTATGATTTGAAACATTCTTTACTAATGATAGTATAACACTCTTTACTATTTATAGTATAACTCTTCACTAACTATAGTGTAATTCTTTACTGTTATAGTATAACTCTGTGAAATTACTGTTTAAAGTGTAACCGGGTGAGAAATCATTTAAAAATACTTACTGTTTAAAATTTAATATATGATCCTGCACAATTGTGAAATGTAAGAACAGATAACATGAAAGAAATAATCTGTGTTTAAGCAAACATTTAGTTTAAGTTTTAGTTACATATTATCATGTAATTAGAAATGTTTTTAATGTGTTAATCACAAATTGACAGTAGAGGGCAGCAGATCCACCTAATAGAGTGGTTGGCGCCAAACTGAGGGTTTTAAATTGTTGCAAGTTGATACTTTGTAACTAGAATGAGTAAGAGTGGCAACACTCGAAACGTCGCTGTTTGTATACCTGTAATGTACAGAGAATAAAGCATCTTTGAAAGACACAGTGCTGTGGACATATCTATATTTATCGTTGGAATAGGGGGTACTTGGCAGGACCCTGTCTACACGAGCACTACACTCCTGAGTTGCTGTACTAACTATTGTGTATACTGTTAGCAGTACTCACGGTAGACAGAGTAGTCCTTCACGGCAATAAGATTAAGTCAGAGAATGGTCAGAGACAGGTAGAGTTCGGCAACAGAAAGGCAATCTAGCAGTAAAGCAGTACAGGGGTAATCCAATAGAATGGTCAGGAACAGGAAGAGGTCAGCAACAAAAGGTAATCCAGCAATTCAGGGGTAAACCAATAGAATGGTCAGAAACAGGCAGAGGTCAGCAACAAAAGGTAATCCAGCAGTTTAGCAGTTCAGGGGTAAACCAATAGAATCGTCAGACCGGCAGAATTCAGTAACAATAAGGCAATCCAGCAATTCAAGGGTTAAAAAGGCAGAGTAGTCAGACAGGCAGAGTTCAGCAATGATAAGACAATCCAGCAATTCAAGGTTTAAACAGGCAAAGTGGTCAGACAGGCAGAGTTCAGCAATGATAAGGCAATCCAGCAAGTCAAGGGTTAAACAGGCAGAGTAGTCAGATAGGCAGAGTTCAGTAACGATAAGGCAATCCATCAATTCAAGAGTTAAAAAGGCAGAGTAGTTAGGCAGAGTTCAGTAACAATAAGGCAATCCAGCAATTCAAGGGTTAAACAGGCAGTGTGGTCAGACAGGCAGAGTTTAGCAATAAGGTAATCCAGCAATTCAAGGGTTAAACAGGCAGAGTAGTCAGATAGGCAGAGTTCAGTAACAATAAGGCAATCCAACAATTCAAGTAATAAAGCACCTAGGAGCACACCCAGTAACACCTATACTTGGGCAAAGAATGTATTAAACAGAGGTACTTACATAGGGGTGGATTCACGCCAGGGAGGGCACCCAGCTGCAATCAGGACCATCATCAGAGTAACTTGACGTGCGGAGATGACGTCATCGCCGTTTGCCAGAAGCAAATGCAGCATCCAAGGCAACGGCTGCCACGTCCATGGCAATGGTATCCCTGAAGATAGGTGGGTCACCTTCTCAAAAGTTGTTCAATCTCCAAGCAGATATCCCCAAAAAATCTAGATTGATAGAAGAATGAACCATGGTCTAGAAGGTTCGGCCTGAGAGGCAAACGCAGCAGAGGAACAGATGACATTATCACTAGATCTGCATGCCAATGCCTGGGTGATCACGCAGGAGTCAGAAGAATCAAAACATTCTCTCCAGATTGATACGAGCTACTCCTCGTGGCAGCAGCACGAACAGGAAAACAGTACACTAGATGGAAAAAAACAGGGGACCACCAGTGCATCCACTAGCTCTGCCTGAAAGTCTCTTGACCCGAATCTCGGAATTGGTAATGAAACTGGAAGGCCAAGTACTATCTTTGGACACCCTGAGGATGATCTTGCAGAACACCTCCTAGACTAGGGACCATAAGCCTAAGTGGAGAGTGTCTGCTCATAAAATCTACATCCCAATTCTGCACATCTGAATGGAGATTATTATTATTATCGGTTATTTGTAGAGCGCCAACAGATTCTGCAGCACTATTAACAAAGGCGGAGTACAAAAAAACAGTTATAGGGATCAAATGGGTAGAGGGCCCTGCCAAGAGTTGCACTGTTGTAGTCAGCTCTTGATATCTGACAATGATAAGTCTCTGTACATAGAACATGAAGGATTCCTCCTGCCTCACCACGGAACACTGCATTCCTCCCAGATGGTGGACATAAGTCATGGAAGAGATATTGTCATAAGGGAATCAATATACCAGACGAAACTAGTTGAGGCCACACCAGAAGAATTGAAGATGGTTCCAAAAAACCAATGTTGATGGGGAGGGACTCTAATCCAGGCACCAGGTTCCCTGAAACCTCAAGCAGCGACCCACCATGACAAGTTCACCCTTGTGGAAAAATTGACCCAGGGTGGATGCAGAAAAACACATACCATGAAGAACAGGATTTCATGTCTGAAGATCCAGAGAAAAAACCTGATATATCAGAATGGTCCTCATTCCCAGTCAGAGCATACATCACTGTAGAGATCTTAGAGGAAAGAGAGCAATCGGAATTCGATCCGAAACTTCAACTTTAAGACCTACCACCTCCAGCATGGAACCACTGAAGGCCTAAGAGGATGAAGATAGATGAAAAATAATGTCTAGAAATACTGTTCTCAAGGAGGACGAGAGAACTTGGATTCCAGAATAGATTCCAGAGAAACTGACTGAGGTTAAATTCAAGAAATTAATTTCGGATTTATTTAACTCAAAAGTGAATTCTAACCCAATATCGTTAACATTTAACCAATCTACAAACTCTTTGGCCTTTTCCTCAGACCCTCTCCACACCAGGAGCAGATCATCAATATATCGCCTGTAAAACTGTATATTCCGTCTATAGGGTTTCCCATCTCCATAGATGCGGGACAGCTCCCACCACCCCATAAAGAGGTTGGCGAATGAGGGCGCAAACTTAGCGCCCATCGCTGTCCCGCACCTCTGGAGATAGAAGCCCCCCTCGAAAGTAAAATAGTAAATTTTTATTATTTTTGTTCCTGTTTTAATGAGAGCTTAAATAAGCCAAAAAAAGAACATTGTTTTAACTGCTACTCCGGACTCCTTTTCTTTTGAAATTATTTGGGCCGACATGGAGTTATAGCAGCACATTATCCCTGACAAGTGGATTCTGACATGGTCAGGGTTTGCAGTCTCTTGGGAACAACTTACACTGCAGAGCGGATACTGGTCCCCATCACCGCTTACCCTGGAGAAGTCGATGGCGTCTGATGACGTCACAGCAGGAGCTGTTGTGAGTGAAGCAGCAGATAGTTTTGAGCGGTTGCAAGTGAGGCTTGTGGGAGCGGTGGACTCCAAGCCATAGTCTTCACAGACCGCAGCTAGTCCAGGAGAGAGGTCTCCCTAACGGCTAGTGAACAACTAGCGCTTCCGACACAAGCCGTGAAGAAGGGGTAAGTGGAGGGACCTACAGCCTTCTTACAGTAAAAGTAATCCAACTCATCCCTGAGACATGGAACTTGGTTTCTTTTAGCAAATGACTGGGGAATTGTACGGACTTGGGTCGCTACTCTTTGAGGGGCATTTGTTTTGCATTGCTATTAGATGTAATTCATTTTTATTTTTGATAATTTCGTTTTTATTTTTGATCATTTAGATAATTGTATTTTATTAATTTAATTTATTTTATTGTAATGTTAGGTTTTAGTGTAAGGCAGATTAGGTTTTATTTTACAGGTAAGTTTGTATTTATTTTAACTGGGTAGTTAGTAAATAGTTAATAACTATTCACTAACTAGTCTACCTAGTTAAAATAAATACAAACTTGCCTGTGAAATAAAACCTAATCTAGCTACAATATAACTATTAGTTATTTTGTAGCTAGCTTAGGTTTTTGTTTTACAGGTAAGTATTTAGTTTTAAATAGGAATTATTTAGGTAATAATTGTAAGTTTAATTTAGATTTATTTTAATTATATTTAAGTTAGGGGGTGTTAGGGTTAGATTTAGGCTTAGGGTTACATTAGGGTTACGCTTAGGGTTAGGTTTAGGGGTTAATATATTTATTTAGTGTCAGTGATATGGGAGGCCAGAGGTTTAGGGGTTAATGACTTTAGTATATTGGCAGCGGCAGATTAGGGGTTACTAACTGTAATGTAGGTGGCGGCGATATCGGGAGCGGCAGATTAGGGGTTAATAGTTTTATTTAGGTGGCGGCGATGTTGGGGCAGCAGATTAGGGGTTAATAACATTATGTAGGTTGCAGCGATGTTAGGGGCAGCAGATTAGGGGTGTTTAGACTTGTTTTTTATGTTAGGTTTAAACATAACTTTTTCTTTCCCCATAAACATCAATGGGGCTGCGTTACGGAGCTTTTGTTTCCGCGATCGCAGGTGTTAGGCTTTTTTTTAGCCGACTCTCTCCATTGATGTCTATGGGGAAATCATGCAGCACGTCAAAACACTGCTTGTATTTGGGTGAGGTATGGAGCTCAAAGCAACCATATCACCCGCGCAAGCCGGGTTTTACAAAACCTGTAATAGCAGTGCTATAGGGAGGTTAAATACCGCCGCTTTTGTGGTGGTCGTAATTTTCCTATAGCGCTCAAAACTCACAATCTAGCTGAGTATAGGATACATAACATACAAAATCAATATGTGATGAACTAAATTTGATGTTTCCATTATTTACTTTGAAATGTACCTGCAATTAACTTGCACTTTTATGTATACATGTCCCTTTAAATAAGCAACCTAGGATATAGCACATTAAAGTTAAACATTGGTACCAACACATTAATATTTTTATTATCTACATGCATAGAAATGATGGAGCTATATATTCACAGAGTTCTATCAAACACCCCTAATGATTACACCTGCTTTATATGTGAAAAAAGTCAAATTGTTTTTAATAATGATTAATGTATTGAATGACTTTAATTTCATGTCTGTTAGTTATCCAACAGTGTATAAGGCATTGTACTTTGTTCACCTTAATTAAGTTCAGCTGGGGCTTTGTGTTTGTATTAGTCACAGGGCTATTTAAGCCTTGCGTCTATCCTCACAAGGTGTGTCTATGAGTAAGGCTCGCATGTAGCCGAAACGCGTAAGACAGCCTAGCTACTGCTCTTATGTTCACTTTTTTGTTTTAACCTCACCAACTTTTTGGTTTCCAATAAAGCTATTTAAAGAAATTTTACGGAATAGTGCCTGGAGACTCGCCTGGTTTTTGTGCTTGTTACTATTTGGAGATATTTACCAGGCTCGAATCTCGGCACTCGGGTGATAAGGTGGTGTATTGGGGCTACGGAGGCGTAGGAGGGAATCCCATTGGTGGAGAAGACGAGTCATGTCACAGACCGGAAGTGTCCAGTGGAAGCGTGCAAACGAGCCAGCGTTGCAGACGAATCAGAGCGGTATACCTGTTCATGGATGCCGTGGCTCAGGCTAACAACCTCTACGAGTGAGGTGATTGAGGTCCGGTGAAAGGCAGGATTACAAGGGCTTCCGGTGAAAGGCTAAAGCAGCAAGTGTGGTGAGTTGTACATCACTCTGGTTTAAGCCGACATCTATTTGCCATACCGCAGACCCTGATTTGATTTTCAAAGAGCCTCTATGATTCATGACTGTTTATATCCATATACACGGCTTGTCCGTTAGACGTTTGTCTTCATGCTAACTTTGACTGGACTTACATTTCCCTCCCCTTACACCACGCACCTTGAGCGGCACTAGGAAGAGTTTTTTGCTCTACATATATTCTGATTATTTTCTTACGTGGGCTTGGTGATATAACATTGTTTATAAAACAGTGACACCTGTTAAAGGACTTTTTTCTAACTTTGAATACCAGTACTGAGAAACTGTCCAAATTATTTTTAGCAATGGAAACTACTGATTTATTCTCAATGAGATCACTAACAGACATGGATACAGAAAGACTATCTCTGGATGACACATTTATCAAGCAAACAGAGACTTTATATATTAGCGATATTTTTCAATTACTGGAAAAGAATCTCTTGCAGGAATCAGGATTTGGTGGGACAAACGTGCATTAGAAAAATATTTACTAATGAACCTCATACCAAGAGGACTGAGGTTAAACAAATATCCCTCTTTTCAAGTTGACGACCAGGACTTTATTAAGGACTGGAACACCATACTAAGTGAATGTTCTAATAGATTGATGGGTCTCATTATAAGGTTTAAGGAGGTACAACTAAAGAAAACTAGAGAAGAGTTAGTAAATCTTCAAAAACATCTCAATATATTTATAGATCATCCAAAATACTCACAGTTTGACCAAATCCTACAAGACACAATAAAGAAATTTAGAACTGATCTAGATAGTTTTAAGCTTAAGAAATACAACAGGGACTACGCAGACCATACAAATAATAGAGTTTATACCTGGCATCTGCATTCCCAACTTTTGAGCATAAGACAGAGGAAGTCTAGGGCTAAATCTAGATCAATACAATCATCTAGCAAAGTGAGATCTGATAAGAAAGTTACATTCTCAGACAATGATACCTCTGAGGAGGAACGCTCTGATAATGAAACTATATTTGATTCAAGTGGTCCTTCAGATGATGACACACAAACATTACGTCCAATTATAAAAAACACCAGGTCAGATCCCATTGTCACGAGAAACACCTATAAGAAAGACAATACCAGTTCACAAATATCAGTAAGTGAACAAGGAATATAGAGTTTCTCAGTGACAATGGAATAGACCCAAGACCAATTGCCACCTCAGTATCTGTAGACAATACGGTAGGCACACAGGGTTTTCAGAATGCCATCAGAGCTACCGAAGGAGGAGGAGAAAGAGGGGCAAGAGGCAGAAGGGGATGAAGCAGGGGAAGGGGAAGATGGAACAAATATACCCTATGAAAATCATTAACTTGTCCTCTATAACTTTGACAGAGCCAGAGATAGAGGTACTTAGTTTGGGTTTAGGTTATGTTCCCAGCAAAAAGTTTAACCTGTTTGACACCATTGTGGATGTTAATAAATTAATTAGAGATTTAACATTAAGAAAGTTTTTTTGGGATAAAGGTACAAATAATGAATTTACATCTCCCTCTGATTTACCTATACATCCAGCAGAACAACACATATTCGATATAGTCAATTTTCAAGAAGTATGTGATATACTTAGTTTACAAGATTTAAGTACAGACTCACATATGGACTTACAGACACTCAAGTCATCACATGTTGGTTTCAGGCCTAAGTCTGTGTTTTACCCTACTCGTGAAAGGGGACCTTTTTTAGAAGCCTTTCACAAGAGAGTTGAACAAGATTTGGTCAAACTTTCTAACAATCCTAAAAGAACTTATCACAATTTAACTGCCTTGAAGAAGGAGGCTTTAGATAGACTTCAATCTAGGGAAGATATAACTATCAAGGATTCAGACAAGGGAGGGAGCATAGTAGTCCTAGATAAGTCATACTATATAGTGGAGGCACATAGGCAATTATATGATAAGAATGTGTATTGAATTTTGAATTCTGACCCCACAGAGTTATTTAAAACTAAGCTATGGAGCCTCTTGGATGATGGTCTGGAGGGGGGGTTATTGACCAGGATACTATAGACTTTCTATATGTCTCCAACCCTGTTGTACCCATATTTCACCACCTCCCGAAGGTACATAAGTCCTTGGAGGAGGTGAAGGGGAGACCTATAGTCTCGGGTATTGGCACTCTTTTTGAGCAACTTTCAAGTTGGGTAGATTCTCTCCTCCAGCCCATAGTCCTGCAGATTCCGTCTTATCTACGAGATACCAAGCATCTCTTAAATTGCCTCACCCAGGTTGTGTGGGATAAGGACTGTTCTTGGCTAACAATTGATGTGGTTGGACTGTATTCAGCCATTCCGCATGACCTGGGGCTTGAGGCAGTCAGATGCCTCTTAAACCAATTGAATAACTATGATGATTCACTTAAAGATTTTGTAGTTAGGGCACTTGATTTCCTTTTGCACCACAATTACTTCAAATTTGAAGGTGAATACTTTCTCCAGAGGCGTGGGACCACCATGGGTGCTAAATTTGCACCATCATATGCCAATATTTTTATGGCCTGGTGGGAGCGGTCCCACGTCTATGGAGAGGGTAATCCATATCGAGACTGTATAAGAACATACAAAAGATATATAGATGATCTTTTGATCATCTGGACAGGTACAGAGGAAGACAAATCTGATTTTGTGTCAGCGATCAATTGTAATGAGGTGGGATTACAATTCACCTCCCAATCTGATCTGTTTCAAACTACTTACTTGGATTTAACCCTAACAGGTAATATTGACATAGGCCAGGTGACAACAAATTTATATCGTAAGCCTATTTCGTCAACTAAGATTTTACATGCAAACAGCAACCATCCCAGGCATACTGGATTTGGGATAGCTAAAGGGCAGTTCATACGTTTAAAACGAAACTGCACTAATGAAATTCATTTTGATAAGAATAGTGATACCCTTACTACCCAACGTTTAGAAAGAGGTTACTCCAAAAAAGTTGTTAATAGAGCCTTGTTAGAGGTTAAACGTATGGACAGATCTCAAATGTTATTTACCAATAACAAACAAGAGGTAATACTTTTGACAAGTCTAAACCCCTCTTTATAACCACGTATAGTTCACAATATAAGGAAATATGTGACATAATAAACAAACACCTCCCCATATTAACGGCAGAGGACAGTCTAAAGGACTTAAAATTCAGGTGCAATTTTGTGGCAAAAAGAGGATGCACTTTAGGAAACATATTGTCATCTAGTATGCTCAGAAAAAAACCTGCTGCAAGTAGTTGGTTACATGTGAGAGGACATTATAAATGCATCTTTAATAAATGCATTGCTTGCGGATGTACTAATGTAACCAAAAACTTTCAGTCTATGGTTACACAAAAAGTGTACCTTCTTAAGAGTTGCACAAACTGCCGTATACACAATGTTATCTATATGGTAGACTGTATACTCTGCAATAAACAGTATGTAGGTTGTTCCTCCAGGAAGGCACGTACAAGAATCCGCAAACACTTGAACAACATTTAGAATGGGGTTGAATGTTCGGATTTAGCAAGACATTTTATCCATAAAATGTAAACAGTTTTCGCTGGCAGGTCATTGAACAGGTCAAAGTTCCAGACAGAGAAGGAAATATTACTAGTAAGATTCTTTACCAAGAGGCTTACTGGATTTTTCAACTTAGAACTAGAAGACCAGAAGGTTTTAATATCGAAGGAGATATTATCAATTTTTGGCAACAAAATTGAATTAATAAAAACATTATTGCCATTAATGATTTAGCCTAGATATATTATGTGAGTGTATTTGACTAAGGTACACCGTTATAGTCTACACACCACCACTTTGGGCTTTCTATGTATGAATACCTATATCTCAGACTATCTTAACCTAGAGGCTAAAATAAAAATATATGTACAAGACTATTCAATATTACTTTATCACGTCCTTTGAAATTAATATGTTGGAGCTCTAAATAATATTAAATAGGACATATGATCTATCTCAATAACAGTGATGAATTCAAATCAAACTAATAATGAGCTTAGGTAGTAGAATATAGTTTATATGTAGTTCAAACATTAATACATAACTTTTTTACCCTAGTTCCATCACAGTATACTTTATTGAAATATTAAATGCCATTCGCAAATAACGGATACCTTGAAGGCTTTTCCATTATAACATAAATCTAGTGTTCTACTATAAGGGCTTCAATAACCTTAAAAAATTAATGGAGTGATAAAGACAAAATCAATATGTGATGAACTAAATTTGATGTTTCCATTATTTACTTTGAAATGTACCTGCAATTAACTTGCACTTTTATGTATACATGTCCCTTTAAATACGCAACCTAGGATATAGCACATTAAAGTTAAACATTGGTACCAACACATTAATATTTTTATTATCTACATGCATAGAAATGATGGAGCTATAAATTCACAGAGTTCTATCAAACACCCCTAATGATTACACCTGCTTTATATGTGAAAAAAGTCAAATTGTTTTTAATAATGATTAATGTATTGAATTACTTTAATTTCATGTCTGTTAGTTATCCAACAGTGTATAAGGCATTGTACTTTGTTCACCTTAATTAAGTTCAGCTGGGGCTTTGTGTTTGTATTAGTCACAGGGCTATTTAAGCCTTGCGTCTATCCTCACAAAGTGTGTCTATGAGTAAGTCTCGCATGTAGTTGAAACGCGTAAGACAGCCTACATACTGCTCTTATGTTCACTTTTTTGTTTCCAATAAAGCTATTTAAAGAAATTTTACGGAACAGTGCCTGGAGACTCGCCTGGTATTTTGTGCTTGTTACTATTTGGAGATATTTACCAGGCTCGAATCTCGGCACTCAGGTGATAAGGTGGTGTATTGGGGCTATGGAGGCGTAGGAGGGAATCCCATTGGTGGAGAAGTCGAGTCACGTCACAGACCGGAAGTGTCCAGTGGAAGCGTGCAAACGAGCCAGCGTTGCAGACTAATCGGAGCGGTATACCTGTTCATGGATGCCGCAGCTCAGGCTAACAACCTCTACGAGTGAGGTGATTGAGGTCCGGTGAAAGGCAGGATTACAAGGGCTTCCGGTTAAAGGCTAAAGCAGCAAGTGTGGTGAGTTGTACATCACTCCGGTTTAAGCCGACATCTATTTGCCATACCGCAGACCCTGATTTGATTTTCAAAGAGCCTCTATGATTCATGACTGTTTATATCCATATACACGGCTTGTCCGTTAGACGTTTGTCTTCATGCTAACTTTGACTGGACTTACATTTCCCTCCCCTTACACCACGCACCTTGAGCCGCACTAGGAAGAGTTTTTTGCTCTACATAACATACTGTATTAAAAAATTTCTATATCAGAAATAATTGTGCCAAATTATCGTCGATAATGAATATCAATATAAAGCTGCTATCCACAGCGAAAAGGATAGCTTAAACAGCTATAAACTTATGTATTCATTTTGTATTGCAGCAAGCGGGTATTTAACATTTGTAATGCAAAAATATTACCATAAATATTTATTTTGTACCGCAGAAATAAAGGAGATTTATTCACATATTGATAATCTACCTCAGATAAGAGGAAGATCTAGGATATCATATATATCTACACCTAAATAGCCCCCACAGAAGAACTAAGGGCATTAAGCCTCCTTGATGCCAACAAGATGATTAAACCTCGCTAAGGCTAACAAAATCAACATCTAAAATGAAATTCTGCAACAGAAGACAGTAGGTTAAAGGGCAATGCAACCCTAATTTTCTCTTTTATAATTTAGAAAGAGTAGGCAATTTTAAACAACTTTCTAATTTTCCTCTATTATCTAATTTGCTTCATTCTCTTGATATTGTTTGCTGAAAAGCGTATCTAGATAGGCTCTGTAGCTTCTGATTGGTGGCTGCACATAGATGCCTCATGTGATTGGCTCACCCATGTGCATTGCTATTTCTTCAACAAAGGATATCTAAAGAATGAAGCAAATTAGATCATAGAAGTAAATTGGAATGTTGTTTAAAATTGTATTTTCTATCCAAATCATGAAAGAAAATTTATGGGTTTAGTGTCCCTTTAAGCCTTTCTACGGTTAATAAGACACGCTATTAAAATATTCTCTTTAATGCAACAAGTATGGCTAAGCCTTGCTAATAGTAACAAGTCCCCTATAAATAAAATTCTTCAGCAGAAAAAAAGAATGTTTAAAGCTTTGATAGATGGGTATGGACCCGCGCCAACTGAATCCCTATAGGCCTGGGGATGGTGGTACCTAGCAACCACCAGAAAGACAACAGGAAGAGTAAATAGACCCCCAGGCGCCTGCCCAAGGAGGCAAGGGATAAGAAATGAACAGATTGAGATGTGGAGGAATATTACTTAATCCACAAGTGAAAAATGTTACTTAAACACAGAATGTAAAAAGTGTTACTTTAATACAACAAAGTTAAAAATCATGGATCCATGTTGAAATTCAGGTAAAATTCAAAAAATAAAATAATATAGTAATACACAGTGAGTTAGGAAATGCAACAATTTTAAATGTTAAAAACAGTGTCAAATGCTAAAAACAAAATTTATGCTTACCTGATAAATTTATTTCTCTTGTGGTGTATCCAGTCCACGGGTTCATCCATTACTTGTGGGATATTCTCCTTCCCAACAGGAAGCTGCAAGAGGACACCCACAGCAGAGCTGTCTATATAGCTCCTCCCCTAACTGCCACCCCCAGTCATTCGACCGAAGACAAGCAAGAAAAAAGGAGAAACTATAGGGTGCAGTGGTGACTGTAGTTTAAAATAAAAAACACCTGCCTAAAAATCACAGGGCGGGCCGTGGACTGGATACACCACAAGAGAAATAAATTTATCAGGTAAGCATAAATTTTGTTTTCTCTTGTAAAGGTGTATCCAGTCCACGGGTTCATCCATTACTTGTGGGATACCAATACCAAAGCTTTAGGACACGGATGAAGGGAGAGACAAGGCAGGCCCTTAAACGGAAGGCACCACTGCCTGTAAGACCTTTCTCCCAAAAATAGCCTCCGAAGAAGCAAAAGTATCAAATTTGTAGAATTTAGAAAAAGTATGAAGCGAAGACCAAATCGCCGCCTTACAAATCTGTTCAACAGAGGCCTCATTTTTAAAAGCCCATGTGGAAGCTACCGCTCTAGTGGAATGAGCTGTGATTCTTTCAGGAGGCTGCTGGCCAGCAGTCTCATAAGCTAAGCGTATTATACTTCTTAGCCAAAAAGGTAGAGAAGTTGCCAAAGCCTTTTGGCCTCTCCTCTGTCCAGAGTAGACGACAAACAAAGCAGATGTTTGACGAAAATCCTTCGTAGCTTGTAAATAAAACTTTAAAGAACGAACCACATCAAGATTGTGTAAAAGACGTTCCTTCTTTGAGGAAGGATTAGGGCATAATGAAGGAACAACAATCTCCTGATTGATGTTCTTATTAGATACTACCTTAGGAAGAAACCCAGGTTTGGTATGCAAAACTACCTTATCTGCATGGAAAATCAGATAAGGGGAATCACACTGTAAAGCAGATAACTCCGAAACTCTTCGAGCCGAGGAGATAGCTACTAAAAACAGAACTTTCCAAGATAAAAGTTTAATATCTATGGAATGCAGAGGTTCAAACGGAACCCCTTGAAGAACCTTAAGAACTAAATTTAAACTCCATGGCGGAGCAACAGGTTTAAACACAGGCTTATTTCTAACTAAAGCCTGACAAAACGCCTGAACGTCTGGAACCTCAGCCAGACGTTTGTGCAAAAGAATAGACAGAGCAGAAATCTGTCCCTTTAAGGAACTAACAGACAATCCTTTCTCCAATCCCTCCTGGAGAAAAGATAATATTCTAGGAATCCTGACTTTACTCCATGAGTAACCCTTGGATTCACACCAATGAAGATATTTACACCATATCTTAAGATAGATTTTCTTGGTGACAGGCTTTCAAGCCTGAATTAAGGTATCAATGACCGACTCGGAAAAACCACGCTTTGATAGAATCAAGCGTTCAATCTCCAAGCAGTCAGACGCAGAGAAATTAGATTTGGATGTTTGAAAGGACCTTGAAGTAGAAGGTCCTGTCTCAGCGGCAGAGTCCATGGTGGAAAGGATGACATGTCCACCAGATCTGCATACCAAGTCCTGCGTGGCCACGCAGGAGCTATCAAAATCACCGAAGCTCTCTCCTGCTTGATCTTGGCAATCAGACGAGGGAGCAGAGGAAACGGTGGAAACACATAAGCCAGGCTGAAGGACCAGGGCGCTGCTAGAGCATCTATCAGCGCTGCCTTGGGATCCCTGGACCTAGACCCGTAACAAGGAAGCTTGGCGTTCTGACGAGACGCCATGAGATCCAGTTCTGGTTTGCCCCATAGATGAATCAACTGGGAAAATACCTCCGAATGGAGTTCCCACTCCCCCGGATGAAAAGTCTGCCGACTTAAAAAATCCGCCTCCCAGTTCTCTACTCCACTCCTGGGATATGGATAGCTGAGAGATGGCAAGAGTGAACCTCTGCCCATAGAATTATCTTTGAAACCTCCAACATCGCCAGGGGGCTCTTTGTACCCCCCTGATGGTTGATATAGGCTACAGTCGTGATGTTGTCTGACTGAAATCTGATGAACCTGACCGCAGCTAGCTGAGGCCAAGCCTAAAGAGCATTGAATATCGCTCTTAGTTCCAGAATGTTTATTGGAAGGAGGGCTTCCTCCTGAGTCCACGAACCCTGAGCCTTCAGGGAGTTCCAGACTGCGCCCCAGCCCAGAAGGCTGGCATCTGTCGTCACTATAGTCCAATCTGGCCTGCGGAAGCTCATTCCCCTGGACAGATGGACCCGAGATAGCCACCAGAGAAGAGAATCTCTGGTCTCTTGATCCAGATTTAGCAGAGTGGACAAATCTGTGTAATCCCCATTCCACTGATTGAGCATGCAAAGTTGCAGTGGTCTGAGATGTAGGCGGGCAAACGGAACTATGTCCATCGCCGCTACCATTAAGCCGATTACTTCCATACACTGAGCCACTGACGGCTGAGAAGTGGAATAAAGAGCACGGCAGGAAGTTAGAAGCTTTGACAACCTGACCACTTTCAGAAAAATTTTCATTTCTACTGAATCTATCAGAGTTCCTAGGAAGGAAACTCTTGTGAGAGGGGAGAGAGAACTCTTTTCTTCGTTCACCTTCCACCCGTGAGACCTCAGAAAGGCCAGAACAATGTCCGTATGGGACTTGGCAATTTGAAAAGTCGACGCCTGTATCAGAATGTCGTCTAGGTAAGGGGCCACCGCTATGCCCCGTGGCCTTAGAACCGCCAGTAGGGACCCTAGAACCTTCATAAAGATTCTTGGTGCCATGGCTAACCCGAAGGGAAGAGCCACAAACTGGTAATGCCTGTCTAGGAAGGCAAACCTGAGAAACCGATGATGATCTCTGTGTATCGGAATGTGGAGATAAGCATCCTTTAAGTCCACGGTAGTCATATATTGACCCTCCTGGATCAAAGGTAGGATGGTTCGAATAGTCTCCATCTTGAAGGATGGGACCCTGAGAAATTTGTTTAGGATCTTGAGATCCAAGATTGGTCTGAAAGTTCCCTCTTTTTTGGGAACTATAAACAGATTTGAATAGAATCCTTGCCCCTGTTCCTCCCTTGGAACTGGGTGTATCACTCCCATGACCAGAAGGTCTTGAACACAACGTAAGAATGCCTCTCTCTTTATCTGGTTTGCAGATAATTGTGAGAGATGAAATCTCCCTTTTGGAGATGAGGCTTTGAAATCCAGAAGATATCCCTGGGAAACAATCTCCAGAGCCCAGGGATCCTGGACGTCTCTTGCCCAAGCCTGGGCGAAGAGAAAAAGTCTGCCCCCAACTAGATCCGGTCCCGGATCGGGGGCTACTCCTTCATGCTGTCTTAGAGGCAGCAGCAGGTTTTTTGGCCTGCTTTCCCTTGCTCCAAGCCTGGTTAGGTCTCCAGACTGGCTTGGACTGGGCAAAATTTCCTTCTTGTTATGTAGTAGAGGAAGTTGAAGCTGCGCCACTCTTGAAGTTCCGAAAGGAACGAAAATTAGTCTGTTTGGTCCTTAATTTGTTGGACCTATCCTGGGGAAGGGCGTGACCTTTCCCTCCAGTAATATCAGAAATGATCTCCTTCAGTCCAGGCCCGAATAGGGTCTGCCCCTTGAAGGGAACGTTGAGAAGCTTAGACTTTGAAGTAACGTCAGCTGACCAGGATTTAAGCCATAGCGCCCTGCGCGCCTGAATGGCAAAACCTGAATTCTTAGCCGTTAGCTTAGTTAAATGAAAAACGGCGTCAGAAATAAATGAATTGGCTAACTTAAGAGCTTTAAGCCTGTCTAGGATATCATCTAACGGGGTCTCCACCTGAAGAGCCTCTTCAAGAGACTCGAACCAGAAAGCCGCTGCAGCAGTGACTGGGGCAATGCATGCAAGAGCCTGGAGAATAAAACCTTGTTGTATAAAGATTTTCTTAAGGAAACCCTCTAATTTTTTATCCATTGGATCTAGAAAAGCACAACTGTCCTCGACGGGGATAGTTGTACGCTTAGCTAGGGTAGATACTGCTCCCTCCACCTTAGGGACCGTCTGCCACGAGTCCCGTGTAGCGGAATCTATGGGAAACATCCTTTTAAACGCAGGAGGGGGAGAGAACGGTACACCTGGTCTATCCCATTCCTTCGTAATAATTTCTGAAAACCTCTTAGGGATTGGAAAAACATCAGTGTAAACAGGCACTGCAAAGTATTTGTCCATTTTACACAATTTCTCTGGGACTACAATGGTGTCACAGTCGTCCAGAGTTGCTAAAACCTCCTTGAGCAACCAGCGGTGGTGTTCAAGCTTAAATTTAAATGCTGTCATTTCAGAGTCAGACTGGAGTAACGCCTTCCCTGAATCAGAAATGTCACCCACAGATAGAAGCTCTCCTGCTTCGGCTTCTGTACATTGTGATGCAAATGGATGATTAACCCCTTAGGCCCCAAAACGGATTAGAAAAACGGAAAAACAGTTAAAAAAACAGTCAAACACACTGCCACAGCTCTGCTGTGGGTCTACCTGCCCTTAAACACGATTTTTTGCAGGAAAAACACCCTCTATAGTGGTCCTAGATGCCAGAGGACTCCTTTAGGGAAGCTGTATGTCTCAGTCTGAAGATCAACTGCGCATAAAGTGCGTGAAAATAGGCCCCTACCACCATGCACTGAATGTCAGAGGGCCTTTTTTAGGAGTGATCTAACAAGCCATGTGGAAAACTAGGCCCCAAAATAAAGATTTATCACGCTCAGAGAAAAAACGTTTTTACTATAAAACATGCAAACGTTTTTACATTAAGTAATATGAGTATTAACATAAATATTACCCTTTTTTGCAAGCATGATCCCAGTTGCTGTTAAATCACTGTATCAGGCTCAAATATACCAGGCACTGTCAGCATTTTCTAGACCTTATCTCTCTAGAAAAAAATATACTGAACATACCTCAAAGCAGGCAATCTGCAGGCTGTCCCCCCAACTGAAGTTTTCTTTCCATACTCTTCAGCTATGTGTGAGAACAGCAATGGACCTTAGTTACAAACCGCTAAGATCATCAAACCTCCAGGTAGAATTCTTCTTCCAATTTCTGCCTGAGAGTAAAAACAGTACAACGCCGGTACCGTTTAAAAATAACAAACTTTTGATTGAAGGTAAAAAACTACACTAATTCACCACATCTCTCTTGATACTTCCTTTCTTGTCGAGAGCTGCAAGAGAATGACTGGGGGTGGCAGTTAGGGGAGGAGCTATATAGACAGCTCTGCTGTGGGTGTCCTCTTGCAGCTTCCTGTTGGGAAGGAGAATATCCCACAAGTAATGGATGAACCCGTGGACTGGATACACCTTTACAAGAGAAAACAAATGTTCAAATACAATGCACAATGCGCTCTCTAGACAGTGCTGTCTATAATTGAGGTGGCAGTTAAACGGATAGCAGACAGTTGGTAAGTATCCCTGTTAGGAACCTAGTGATACAGTTCATCCATGAAAAGATAAAAAATAAAAATAAGTCCTTGATGTGTGGGAAGATGAAAATTGATCCTTGATATGTGAACTTATCCCAATGAAATGGTGTAGAAACAAATAAACTTAGTGTTCAAAAGTCCAAAGAAAAGTGGTTTATCCTGATGTGAGCACAATAAAAATATATATTGTGTGGAAAAAATATAGGCCAAAATTGTATATATACAAAAATGTGAAAAAATCAATAAACCGTGTAGAGGTAAAAACAGTGTAGTAAAAACAGTATAGTGAAAATTCAAGGAAAAACAGTGGAAAAAAATGTGCAAAAATGAAATCCTCTGTTGGAAGACCTTGATATTAAGATAACTTGCAACTTAGTAGGATATGGCGAAAAAGTGCTGTAATTGTGGGTTGGCTGCTCAAACTAAGTATGCTAGAAAACAGCTGCTGATGAAAGAAGCGTCCTCAACCTAAAATGATAGAAATATACATAGTGCAATAACATACTATAATCAAGTAAATGAGTGGAATAAGGCCTACCAATCGGTCAACGCGTTTCGGCCCGTGATAGGCCTTTATCAAGACTCAAGTTATCTTAATATCAAGGTCTTCCAACACAGGATTTCATTTTTGCACATTTTTTTCCACTGTTTTTCCTTGAATTTTCACTATACTGTTTTTACCTCTACACGGTTTATTGATTTTTGCATATATACAATTTTGGCCTATATTTTTTCCACACAATATATATTTTTATTGTGCTCATATCAGGATAAACCACTCTTCTTTGGACTTTTGAACACTAAGTTTATTTGTTTCTACACCATTTCATTGGGATAAGTTTACATATCAAGGATCAATTTCATCTTCCCACACATCAAGGACTTTTATTTTTGATCTTTTCACGGATGAACTGTATCACTAGGTTCCTAACAGGGATACTTACCAACTGTCTGCTATCCGTTTAACTGCCACCTCAATTATAGACAGCACTGTCTAGAGAGCGCATTGTGCATTGTATTTAAACATTTGTTTTTAGCATTTGACACTGTTTTAACATTTAAAATTGTTGCATTTCCTAACTCACTGTGTATTACTATATTGTTTTATTTTTTGAATTTTACCTGAATTTCAACATGGATCCATGATTTTAACTTTGTTGTATTAAAGTAACACTTTTTACATTCTGTGTTTAAGTAACATTTTTCACTTGTGGATTAAATGTTTAAAGCTTTCTAAGGTTAATAAGTCACCATATTAAATTATTTTCTTCATCAGAAATGAGATTGTTAAGCCCTTATAAGGCTAATAAGTCACCAAGTAAAATTATTTTCTTCATCAGAAATAAATATGTTTTAACCCTTCTTAATAATTATACTTATTTCTTATTTAGAAAATATGGTTAAACACTCTTAGTGGTAACAAAACCGACAAATGTGTTTACGTTTTATACAGATAAGCACTAAATAGACTAATAAACATCAACTGTACGTATTTTCTATCTAAAGATAAATTTGTTTAAACTCTGTTAACGGAATAAACCACCAGATATGATAGATTTCTATATCAAATAAGGGCATTTAAGCACTGAACGCTGTTAAACTCCCAGATATAATTTATCCCCAATTAAGAAATAAGAATGTTTAAGTATGAAAAAAAGAGGGGGGAAAAACCACAAGATACATAAAGGTTCTGTGCTGAACCTGTGTTTCCTGGGCCCTTAATCAGCATGAACTAATTCAGGATCTTATAAATAAAGGTGTGTAGCTACCAGACAACTGGAGAAGTTACCACCTACATTTATAGGCTATGTCACATAAAAGGGTAATGTGAAGAACAAATCCACATATAGAGATATATATGCCCTACAGTAGAAATAAGTTAATGTAGCATTTTATACTGACAAGCAAAGGTCTCCCAAAGATAGAAAGAGTACATTTATTAAAACATATAAAACACGATATACCATCCCATGCACAAGATATGTCTACAATCAGAGTCAAATGTAGGAACAGTCAAATGCAACTGTGAGTGGTTATCCTATGATACGGATGGAGACGGATTCTGGGCAGCGTTAATACCACTCAAAACGACCACTCCAACTATCCGACCAGGTTAACACTCCTCCTCTGACGCAATTTGGCACGTGGGGAGTATTTGTAATCTAAGGTGAGTTTCGCCGTAAACTAACAGCGTTTTCAAGGAATAAGGTTCACAAGTGAAGAGTCATTTTAAATTCACGCAGGTACAGGAACATGAAGTTGTGGAATCTATAGTCGCCATCTTTGTTAAGGGCATTAGTGGCATAGTCCATAAGATAGTAAGGGCAAAATATCCGCTAATGAGAATAATGTCCAATATATTAATATTGTATATATGGTGATAAGATAAAAAATAAAAAAGAATCCTAACCTTACATACATATACATATATATACACACACACACAGGGCTTTTTGTGGGGGTACTCACCGGTATTGAGTACCCGCACCTCTGCCAAATCATAACAGGTAATATTTGTAATCACCATGAAATACTCTAGTTTTCAATAGAGGAAGCTGCAAAATACATCAAACATTGTAAATAACATCCCTTTGCTTTTTTTAAAGTTACAGAGCAGAATTTATTAATCAATAATCAGTGAGTACTGGCACCTTTTATTTTTAAAAAAAGGCAATATTTATATAATGTGTGTTTTTATGATTCTTTTGTCTTTCCTTTATATTATAGAATTGATTTTAGATTTTTATATTTTTTTGTATATAAGATGTATAAATAATATTATTTGGCTTTTTTCCATAACACATATGCCAGATATGGTTATAGTATCTTATTAATCGTATTAGCAGATATTTTGCCCTTACTACCTCATGGACTATGCCGCTAAAACCCTTAACAAAGAAGACTATAGATTCCACAATTTCCTGTTCCTGTACCTGCATGGATTTAAAAGGATTCTTTACTTGCGAACCTTATTCCTTGAAAAAGCTATTACTTTATGTTGAAACATATATCGGATTACAAATACTCCCCAAGTGCCAGATTGCGTCAGAGGAGGAGCGTTAACCTGGTCGCATAGTCGGAGTGGTCATTTTGAGCGGTATGAACGCTGCCCAGAATCAGTCTCCATCCGTATCATAGGATAACCACTCACAGTTGCATTTGACTGTTACTACATTGGACTCTGATTGTAGACATATCTTGTGCATGGGATGGTATATCGTGTTTTATATGTTTTAATAAATGTACTCTTTCTATCTTTGGGAGACCTTTGCCTGCCAGTATAAAAGCAGGTGCACAGTGATTATTATAGCTCCATCTCACGTGAGTAGGATACCGTCAAACCTTTGCTTACTGTTCATTTACAGTGTTACACTATTTTATTTTCCCCTTGAGGAATTCCCGAGATCACCAGACCTTTTTTTCACCATTTTATGGACATATCCTTTATATCATCACATATCTATAGATCTTTGAATAATTTTTAACATGTGCTATTATTTATATAGCCATACCCTTTGCTTAAACTAATACTGAACAGGGAAAAAAAGTCTTATATCAAACTTAACCCTGTACGGTCCACAATATCTGGACACCATAGACTAAAAGTATATATCACCTAAGCAGAGAGGCATATTTTGTCAGTACTTCTATGTGATGCAAGGAAAGGAGATGGACAACCCGCGCTCTACAACGTAGCGCTAGTACTAGGTGCTTACCCGAAATGAAAACGAGGTCCATACCTCTGCACGGGATAAACCACGCACAAACTGTTTCACTAATAACATTGCATGGAGCATGCACCAGAAGACTGCCTGTGGCGGGAAACGGTTTTGACTTGTGCGCTACAGGAGTTAAAATGACACCACAGACTACAGCGATGTAAAGTGTAGCCCCATACATAAAAGGCCCTAAACTACTTGCGCTCCCCAAAGCACATCTAGATGCAGTAGCATCCGATGATCCTATGTTAAAAACTGAGCCGCAACCGCTGAGAGAAAAAGTATCAGCGCACAATAAAAAACTTACACTGGAAGTCCAAAATAAAATGTGGCCTAGAAGTGTTTCCCCTCTTGCCCGCCCCCACTGGAGGCTACCCAGCAATAATGAAAGTCCCCTATCCACAGTCATTAATAAAATCCCACAAATAGGCCAGAAGTCTTCATTTGCCGTCCATGTAGCTGACTCAGAATCCCTAGTAGAATCCTCATCCTGACAGGGACCTGTGACACAAGGAAAATTAGTGTAACTAACACCGTTTGCCAAAAGGGAGGACAGAATAAATATACTGGAAGGAGGCATGGGAAACCTCCCTGCAACATCCAAGGATAACATTCACCAAAACTCTAAGCGAATTACATGGCTAATAACAGCCCCCCGCTCTCTCATGAGGAAAACAAATCCATTTAGAACATTAAATCCAAAACGTTCAGCAGAGCACCTCTCTCTGCCTTCCTCCCTGTAGACGAGGCAAAGAATTACTGGGAGGATAGGGGGAAGTGGGAGGAATATTTCATTGTTCTGTTTGGGGTGTCTTTGCCTCCTCCTGGTGGCCAGGTGAAGTATTTCCAATAGGTTATGAATGTTTTGTGGACCCTCACTGCCTTTAGAAGGAAGAATGTTTCTTATCCCACCCTATCCTTTTATATTACTCATGGTCTCTCCATTGGGTATTGGTTCCCAGGAGTCATGGATCATGGACTCTTACTACCTTTATAAAAGAAAACAATTTATGCTAACTGATAAATTAATTTCTTTCATGGTGGTAAGAGTCCACGAGACCCCACCCTGTTTATTTGGTGGTGTTTCTTTATGTTATGGCACATCTTTTTCCCAGCTCCTATATTTTTTTTGCTCTTTATTTCTTTTCCTACATTTTTTGCTTGGCTATTCATCAGACAGACTACCATAGAGGTAGGAAAGGTTATATAGAGCTATTGAGGTTTCAGAATCTTTGCCTCCACCTAGTGGGAGGGAAGGTAATTCCCAGGAGTAATGGATTGTGGACTCTTACCACCTTGAAAGAAATGAATTTATCCGGTAAGCATAAATGTTTTCTGGTGGTGACAGTGACATTGTAGTAGAGCTGGTACATACTACCATATGGTCTAGACTGCTGTCTCACATACCCCTTCTGCTAGGTTAGTCTCTTTATGGTTTTCTCTCTTGTATTAGAACAACAGAGCTATTTAAGCATATCACCCTCACGTCTCTTCATGTTCCTAATCAGTCTTTTCTTTTTTTTACAGACCTCATACACCTATTGCCTGCTAGTTACCTACTTCACCAGCCTGTGCCAGTTATACGCTGACTACTTGCCTTAACCTGGTTGCAGAGATGTGTCACCCGGGGAAATGACCCAGAGAACGTGTGTTATATATTACAGCATTCCTCAGGAACCAGTGCCAGATTTTCAGCATTACTGTAGGTGAGAGCACAATTACTGAACAGCTTTTATATCACTCTAGTTCAGATACCTGAAAGTCTGGCCTGTTAGTGCTTCCTGAGGAACAGAATTGAACCACAGACTAACAGATGGGACGGGGGTTAATAAAGAGTAAAACCAATGTGAACTTCAGTGTCTGTTATTTCTGCCTTAAGTCTCAGTTCCTCAGAACAATTAACCTGCAGAGTGAAGCTGTATGCAGAGTGGGAATCCCTACTTGCCCACCCTAGCTGTGCCCTTTATTTTTGTGTACCTGAGTAAGATTCACTTAAAGGGACAGTAAAGTCCAAATTAAAAACGTTCATGCTTCAGCAAGTTCATGTAATTTTAAAAAACTTTCCAATTTACTTTTATCATCACATTTGATTTTTTCTATTGGTATTCTTAGTTGAAAGCAAAACCTAGGTAGGGTCATATGCTTATTTCTAAGTGCTTGAAGGCCTTCTCTTATGTCAATGTATTTGACAGTTTTTCACAGCTAGACAGCGCTAGTTTATGTGTCCTATATAGATAATGTGCTCACCCCAGTGGAGTTTTTTAAGAGTCAGTACTAATTGCCTGAAATACAAGTCTGTCAAAAGATGTGAGATAAGGGGACTGTCAGAAGAGGCTTAAATACAAGGTAATCATAGAGGTAAAAAGTATATTAATATAACAGTGTTGGTTATACAAAACTGGGGGAATGGTAAAGAAATTTATCAGGTAAACATACATTTTGTTCTTTCCTGGCATGGAGAGTCCACGATTCCATTCCAATTACTAGTGGGAATCCAACTCCTGGCCAGCAGGAGGAAGCAAAAAACACCCCAGCAGAGCTGTTAAGTGTCACTCCCATTACCCATAATCCCCAGTCATTCGGATTAAGGAAAATAGAAATAGAAGATGACACAAAGGTATAGAGGTGCCTGAGGTTTAAACACAAAAAACTGCCATCTTAAAACAAATTGAGGGTGAGGCATGGACTCTCCATGCTAGGAAAGAAAGACATTTATCAGGTAAGCATCAAATTTGTTTTCTTTCCAATGGCATGGAGAGTCCACAATTCCATTCCAATTACTAGTGGGAACCAATAGCCAAGCTAGACACAGAATGGAAGGGAGGGAGAACAAGACAGGCGGATCTAAACAGAAGGTACCACCGCTTGAAGAACTTTTCTCCCAAAGGAAGCCTCAGCCGAGGCAAAAGTATCAAATTTGTAGAATTTTGAAAAAGTATGCAATGAAGACCAAGTGGCCGCCTTGCAGATTTGTTCCACAGAAGCTTCATTTTTGAAAGCCCAGGAAGAAGATACAGACCTGGTGGAATGAGCCATAATTCTCTCAGGAGGCTGCTGACCAGCTGTCTCATGAGCCAACCTGATAACACTTCTCAACCAGAGAGAAAGGGTAGTAGACGTGGCCTTCTGACCCTTTTGCTTACCAGAGAAAACAACGAACAGGGCAGATGATTGCCTAAAATCTTTAGTTGCTTGAAGGTAAAATTTTAGCGCACGCACAACATCCAGGTTAATTAAAAACACCGGTGGTCTCTATTCTGGAGAAGCAGAGAGAGTGTTAGCTCTTGTGACAAGTGACGATAAATTCTTCATACCGGCCCATCTCTAAATGGGAACCATTCCGGTTAACAAGCCAAATCACAACTTGAGAACCAGGGGGCACGCCACCCAATCAGAGACTAAGAATACAGAGGCGCGCCAGCTCTGGGTTTTTAAAAAAAGAACGCTTTACTGCAAGAACTTTATATTGACTCTTGAGAAAGTCAAGCCGGTGCCTGACGAAACGCGTAGAGGCTGCCAGATTCTTGCACACCATAAGCCCGACGACACCGGACATACTGCAGTGGACTCTTTCTTTCTTACACGACGTCCTGAGGCTTTCCGGAAGCCGGATGAAGGAGCGTGGAAGTTTGCTACCATCTTGACACAACAGATGCCGGTGACTGAAACGGAGGAGTGGTGATTGTGCTTTTTTTATATTTTAAACATTGTACGTGTATTCACTTCAACGTTTTATATTGGACTATTAAAGCTGTATTACTCTTAGAGTGGGGTGCGCTCTCTGTCTTTTTCTTTTCTACAGTGCCTTTGAGAATCAGGAGCACAGCCCTGATCGTTACATGAGAGCAGCACCCTCAGATCCCAACATTATTTGGGAAGTATAGCATTTAGCAATGTTTTATACACACTCTGGCACTTTGGGGTGATAAATAGCACAAGCGGTTGTATCTAGTATCATTGGTGTATATGTGGTATAAACGCCAAATATACCATGTACATTCACGTTTGATCCACTGAGTATGTACATATGATCTATTGAGTTGTTTATAATTTTTGAAGATACTTGGCTATATGAATTGATTCACTTATACAGAACTACTTTTTATTTTCATTTACTGTATTTCTGTTATGTCACTCATACACACGGTAAGAAGCGCAGCTTGAGTAATTGTTTTTGTTTGTGAAATGATTATCATTTTGAAGTAAAAGAATAATGCTGGTCAAATCATGATCTTCTACCTGCAAGGCTAAACTATACAACCAAAAAGTTGAAGCAGCAGCCACATCAGCCATTGGAATAGCAGGTCTAAGAATATAGCCAGAATGTAAATATGCTCTTCTAAGTTAAGATTCAGTCTTCCTATCTAAAGGATCCTTAAAAGAAGTACTATCTTCCATAGGAATAGTAGTACGTTTGGCAAGAGTGGAAATAGCCCCATCAACCTTAGGAACTTTTCCCCAAAACTCTAAATTAGCCACAGGTAAAGGATACGACTTCCTAAACCTAGAAGAAGGATTGAAAGAAGAACCAGGCTTAGACCATTCCTTAGTAATCATATCAGAAACAGCATCTGAAACAGGAAAAACCCCAGAAGCAACCTTAGGAGGTTTAAAAACAGTATTTAAACGTTTACTGGCTTTATTATCAAGAGGACTAGACTCTTCAATACCCAAAGTAACCAGAACTTCCTTCAATAAAAAACGAATATAATTGATAAAAGACCTTTTATGTTTATTTGAAGGCCGAATAGCAAACATAGCCTTATCTATAGCTGCAGCAATATAATTCTTACATCTGCAGGAATATCAAGTACTTTAGACGTTGAACAACAGACGGTGTATTAGTACTAATAGAAACATTATCGTCATGCAAAAGCTTATGACAGATGCCACATAATTGGGCTGAAGAAAAAAACATCAGTTAATTTACAACAGACACACTTAGCTTTGGTAGAACTGTGTTCAGGCAGCATGGTTTCTACAGCAACATCAGAGGCAGGATCAGACTGAGACATCTTGAAAAATGTAAAAAGAAAAAAACATTTAAACAAAATATCCAATTTCCTCATATAGCAGTTTCAGGAATAGGAAAAAAAATGCTTAAAGGGACACTGAACCCAATTTTTTTTCTTTTGTGATTCAGATAGAGTATGCAATTTTAAGCAACTTACTAATTTACTCCTATAATCTATTTTTCTACGTTCTCCTGCTATCTTTATTTGAAAAAGACATCTAAGTTTTTTGGTTCAGCACTCTGGATAGCACTTTTTTATTGGTTGATGAATTTATCCACCAATCAGCAAGGACAGCCCAAGTTGTTTACCAAAAATGGGCCGGCATCTAAACTTACATTCTTGCATTTCAAATAAAGATACCAAGAGAATGAAGAAAATTTGATAATATGAGTAAATTAGAACATGAAATTTTAACAAACTTTCTATCTGAATCACGAAGGAAATTTTTTTGGGTTCAGTGTCCCTTTAAACTAAAGAAAGATGCAAAAAAATAAGCATAATGGCTCTTAACATGGAGAGAACCAGAAGCATAAAAAGGAAATTTATGCTTACAGGATAAATGTATTTCTTTTACGATACGACGAGTCCACGGATTTCATCCTTACTTATGGGATATCGCCTCCTGGTCACAGCAGGAGGAGGCAAAGAGCACCACAGCAGAGCTGTATATATAGCTCCTCCCTTCCCTCCCACTCCAGTCATTCGACCGAAGTTAGGAAGAGAAAGGAAAAGCCAAGGTGCAGAGGTGACTGAAGTTTAACAAAAATAAAAACCTGTCTTAGAAAACGACAGGGTGGGCGGTGGACTCGTCGTATCGTAAAAGAAATACATTTATCAGGTAAGCATAAATTTCCTTTTCTTTTACAAGATACGAGTCCACGGATTTCATCCTTACTTATGGGATACAATACCAAAGCTATAGGACACGGATGAAAGGGAGGGACAAGACAGGAACCTAAACGGAAGGCACCACTGCTTGAAGAACCGTTCTCCCAAAAACAGTCTCGGCCGAGGCAAAAGTATCAAATCAAAAATTTAGAAAAAGTATGAAGAGACGACCATGTTGCAGCCTTGCAAATCTGTTCAACAGAAGCATCATTTTTAAATGCCCATGAGGAAGCCACAGCCTTAGTGGAATGAGCTGTTATTAGTTCAGGAGGCTGCTGTCCAGCAGTCTCGTATGCAAAACGGATGATACTCTTCAGCCAAAAAGAAAGAGGTAGCCGTAGCTTTCTGACCCCTACGTTTCCCAGCAAAAACAAATAATGAAGATGATTGACGAAATTCCTTAGTCGCCTGCAAGTAAAACTTCAGGGCACGGACTACGTCCAAATTATGTAACAAACACTCCTTCTTTGAGGAGGATTAGGACACAATGAAGGAACAACAATTTCCTGATTAATATTTTTGTTGGAAACAACCTTAGGAAGAAAACAAGGTTTGGTACGCAACACTACCCTTGTCGGAATGAAAAATAAGATAAGGAGAATCACATTGTAATGCTGAAAGCTCAGAAACTCTGCGAGCAGAAGAAATAGCAACCAAAAATAAAACTTTCCAAGATAACAACTTAATATCTATGGAATGCATAGGTTCAAACGGAACCCCTTGAAGAACATTAAGAACTAAATTCAAACTCCAAGGAGGAGCAATTGGTCTAAACACAGGCCTGATTCTAGTCAGAGCCTGACAAAAAGATTGAACATCCGGAATATCTGCCAGACGTTTGTGTAACAAAATAGACAAAAGCAGAAATTTGTCCCTTTAAGGAAATTGCCGACATCCCTTTCTCCAATCCTTCTTGGAGAAAGGATAAAATCCTAGGAATCCTAATCTTACTCCATGAGTAGCCCTTGGATTCGCACCAATAAAGATATTTACGCCATATCTTATGGTAAATTTTTCTAGTAACAGGCTTACGTGCCTGAATCAAAGTATCAATGACCGAATCCGAGAACCCTCACTTAGATAAAAATCAAGCGTTCAATCTCCAAGCAGTCAGCTGTAGAGACATTAGATTCGGATGATGGAAGGGTCCCTGAATGAGAAGGTCCTGCCTCAATGGAAGCTTCCACAGTGGCAGAGATGACATGTCCACCAGATCGGCATACCAAGTCCTGCGAGGCCAAGCCGGAGCGATGAGAATCATTGAAGCCCTCTCCTGTTTGTTTCAAGCAATCATCCGGGGAAGGAGAGCAAATGGAGGGAACACATAAGCTAGGTTGAACGACCAAGGCACTGCCAAGGCATCTATCAGTTCGGCCTGAGGATCCCTGGACCTGGATCCATATCTCGGAAGCTTGGCATTCTGACGAGATGCCATAAGATCCAGTTCCGGCCTGCCCCATCTGAGAATCAGGTCGGCAAAGACCTCCGGGTGGAGTTCCCATTCCCCGGATGAAACGTCTGTCTGCTCAAAAAATCCGCCTCCCAGTTGTCCACTCCTGGGATGTAGATTGCTGACAGATAACAAGAGTGAGCTTCCGCCCACCGAATTATCTTGGATACTTCTGTCATCGCTAAGGAACTCCTTGTCCCTCCCTGATGATTGATGTAAGCCACAGTCGTGATGTTGTCCGACTGGAATCTGATGAATTTGTCCGACGTCAACTGAGGCCAAGCCTGAAGCGCATTGAATATGGCTCTCAACTCCAGAATATTGATGGGAAGTAGAGACTCCGACCGAGTCCACACACCCTGAGCCTTCAGGGAGTTCCAAACTGCACCCCATCCTATCAGGCTGGCGTCCGTTGTCACCCATGAAGGTCTGCGGAAACATGTCCCTTGGGACAGATGATCCAACAACAACCACCAAAGAAGAGAGTCCCTTGTCTCCTGATCCAGATCTATTGGAGGAGATAAATTTGCATAATTTCCATTCCATTGTCTGAGCATGCTCAGTTGTAGAGTTCTGAGATGAAAACGAGCAAACGGAATGATGTCCATTGCAGCCACCATCAATCCAATCGCCTCCATGAACTGAGCCACTGACGGCCTAGGATTGGACTGAAGGGATCGGCATGTATTCAGAATCTTTAACTTTCTGACTTCCGTCAGAAAAATTTTCATAGATAGAGTCTATTAGAGTTCCCAGGAAAGGAACCCTCGTCTGTGGAATTAGTGAACTCTTTTCTAGATTCACCTTCTCCACCCGTGAGTCCTTAGAAAGGACAGAACAATGTCTGTATGAGACTTCGTCAGCTGATAAGACGACGCCTGGATCAGAATATCGTCCAGATAAGGCGCCACTGCAATGCCCCGCGGCCTGAGAACCGCCAGCAGAGACCCCAGAAACTTTGTGAAAATTCTGGGTGCTGTGGCCAGACCGAAAGGAAGGGCCACAAACTGAAAAGGTTTGTCCAGAAAGGCAAACCTCAGGAACTTGTGATGATCTCTGTGGATAGGAATATGAAGATATGCATCTTTTAAATCCACGGTAGTCATATTGACCCTCCTGGATCAATGGAAGAATTTCCCGAATAGTATCCATCTTGAAGGATGGAACTCTAAGAAACTTGTTTAGACTTTTGAGATCTAAAATGGGTCGAAACGTTCCCTCTTTTTTGGGAACTACAAAGAGATTTGAGTAAAACCCCTGTTCCTGTATTGGAACGTGACAAATTACTCCCTTGGAGGAGAGGTCTCTTACACAACTTAAGAACGCCTCTCTTTTTATCTGGTCTACAGACAATCGTGAAAGAAGAAACCTTCCTCTGGGGAAGGAATTTTTTTAACTCCAACTGATACCCTTGAGACACAATTTCTAGTGTCCAGGGATCTTGAACGTCTCTTATCCAAGCCTGGACAAAGAGAGAAAGTCTGCCCCTACTAGATCTGGTCCCGGATCGGGGGCTGCCCCTTCATGCTGTCTTGGTAGCAGCGACGGGCTTTTTGGGTTGTTTACCCTTGTTCCAAGACTGGTTGGGTCTCCATGTGGGCTTGGCTTGTGAATAATTCCCTTCCTGTTTAGTGGAAGAGGAAGAGGGGATTCCCTTGAAATTTCGAAAGGAAATCTACGCTGTCGTCCCCTTTGTTTAGATGTCTTATCTTGAGGGAGAAGGTGACCCTTACCTCCTGTAATGTCAGAAATTATTTCTTTCAAGTCAGGTCCGACTAGGGTCTTTCCCTTGAAAGGAATAGCTAAAAGCTTGGATTTAGAGGACACGTCCGCAGACCAAGATTTTAACCATAAGGCTCTTTGTGCTAAGATGGAGAACCCTGAACTCTTAGCCGCCAATTTTGTGATCTGAAAGGAAGCGTCCGTAATAAAAGAATTAGCCAGCTTAAGGGCCTTAATTCTATCTAGTATTTCTTCCAAAGTAGTCTCAGTTCTAAGAGACTCTTCTAGGGCGTCAAACCAGAAAGCAGCCGCAGTTGTGACTGTTACAATGTAGGCTGCCGGTTGCAATAAAAACCCTTGATGAACATAGAGTTTCTTGAGAAGACCCTCCAACTTCTTATCCATGGGGTCTTTGAAAGCACAACTGTACTCTATAAGAATAGTCGTACGTTTAGCCAGAGTAGAAATAGCTCCCTCCACCTTAGGGATCGTCTGCCATGAGTCCCGAACGGAGTCAGCTATAGGGTACATTTTCTTAAACATAGGGGAAGGGGAGAACGGGATACCCGGTCTTCCCCATTCCCTAGCAATAATTTCCGAAATTCTCTTAGGAACTGGAAAAACATCAGAATAAGAAGGAACCTCCAAGTATCTGTCCATCTTACACAATTTCTTTGGAGGGACCACAATAGAGTCACAGTCGTCCGGAGTCATCAAAACCTCCCGTAGTAACAGGTGGAGGTGTTCAAGCTTAAATCTGAAAGACATTATGTCCGAATCTGTCTGGGGCAATGCACTTCCCGAGTCAGACAGTTCCCCTTCAGACAGAGCCTCACTATCCCCCACTTCAGAGCCTTGGGAGGGTACATCGGAGATCGCCATCAAAGCATCAGAAGTCGCAGGGACCACCTGGGCCTCTTTCCTACTACGTTTGCCCTGTAACACTGGTAACTTAGATAAAACTTCTGAAAGAGTGGATGACATAACTGCAGCCATATCCTGCAGAGTGAAAGAAGCAGACGCCGTTGAAGAACATGGCTTCGTTTGTGCGGGCGTTAAAGGCTGTGACGCTTGGGGAGAAAGTTGCGGCATACCTTGAATCTCATCAGTCTGAGAACAGCCATTAGATATATCTTTATTAAAGAAAATCTGCTCCTTATACTGTAAAGCCCTCTCAATACATGGGGGGCAAAACGTAACAGGGGGTTCCACAATGGCATCTAAACACATAGGACATTTACTGTGTTCAATGTCATCCATAGTAACAGAAGCAAAGGCAAGCGTGGTCAAGTCACTGATAAACAACAGAACGAATCAGTTCAAATAAAAACAGTGTACTGTGTCTTTAATTAATAAACTCTTTTGAATTAAAGCCCAAAGTGTTTAAAATAAGTAGAGAGTCAGGTGCGGTTTAATTTATACCCCACACTCCTCACGTGGGCCCTGTTATAAAAACACACTGGTCCCAGAGAAAAGTTCTCTCAAGAGAAAGACCGCACGTTGGCGGTTGAAACGCATTGAGGCCTACTTTGTACTCCCTGAGGATCCGTAGTGCTCCATAGTGACGTCATCGGCATCGGAGTTTTCAACACAACTATTGCAACCAGAGCCATGGGTACGGATGCCTGCAAGGGATTGAATCATTGTGTCCCGTGACGATCATCTTGAGGGACTCCTACAGTTTTGTTTAAAGGACTTATATCCACCTTACCTGTTTATGGACGATTCATCCTGGCCATTGATAAGTTTGTAACAAACGGCTTATTAAATATTTCACACTGTAAGTGCAACTTTATAGCGTGGTGAGTTTGTTTTATTAATCTACACCTGAGTCTGTTTGCGCTTGTGTTTTTTCTACAGATTCACCAATATGGGAGGCGTAGTGAGACTAAAACCTCACAAGTTCCAGTAGCATAATTGGTTTTAATCCAGAGGCTGCCTGGTAGTAAAATAGCACACTTTGGCACCATTTAAAAATAAAAAACTCTTGATTGAAGAATCTAAACTAACACCTCACTTTACCTATTCCTATCACTAACACAGGCAAAGAGAATGACTGGGGTGGGAGGGAAGGGAGGAGCTATATATACAGCTCTGCTGTGGTGCTCTTTGCCTCCTCCTGCTGACCAGGAGGCGATATCCCATAATTAAGGATGAAATCTGTGGACTCATCGTATCTTGTAAAAGAAAGGAAGTGGGTTTATATACAAAAAGTTTTTTGGGCACCAAAATGGTGCAAGACGCAAAAGGAAATTAAAAATATTTTGCAGCCAAAGCTAACATCAAGAAATGACGCAACTCACTTCATAACAAGTGCGAATCAACAAATACGCAGGAAATGACAAAACTTACGGTCACCTTCGAAGCAATTTTCCGCGCCAAAAATGACGCCATAAAAAACAGCATTTTGCGTCCCCGCGAGACTAGTTGCCTGCGAAAATTTGGAAAACAAAGCCAAATTGAAAGAATCTGAAACCCCAGGTAAGAAAAATAAAAAATAATCTTCCCAAACATAAATTCCATACTGAAACTGATAGTCTGCAGAAAAGGGAAATATACATAGACCTGACTCATGGAAAATATAAGCAAATGCATATTTTAAAACTTTATAACATAAAGCGCCAAACATAGCTGAAAGTGTCTTAAAATAATGATACATACTTACTGGAAGACACCCATCCACATATAGCAGACAGCCAAACCAGTACTGAAAAACATCAGCAGAGGTAATGGTATAGGAGTATAACGTCAATCTGAAAAGGGAGGCAAGGAATGAATCCCTGCGACCTATTACAGAACCTTTGAAAGGATTTCCCATGGGTGAAACCACTAAATCAACAGGCAATACTCCCTTCACATCCCTCTGACAAACACTGTACTCAGAGGAATTGGGCTTCAAAATGCATAGAAGCGCCTATCACAGAAGAAAATCAAGCACATCTTACTTCACCACCTCCACAGGGAGGTAAAGTTTGTAAAAACTGAAGTATGTGTGTGGTGGGAGGTGTATTTATAGGCTTTGAGGTTTGGGAAACTTTGCCCCCTCCTGGTAGGAATGTATATCCCAAAAAGTCACTAGCTCATGGACTCTTGCCACTTACATGAAAGAAATACATGTTCCCTTAGCTATTGATAACACTGTTACTTGTCTAGCTTATAGACCTATAAATACGTGTCCCCTTAGCTAGTGATAACACCGTTACTCGTCTAGCTTATAGACCTATAAATACGTGTTCCCTTAGCTAGTGATAACACTGTTACGTGTCTAGCTTATAGACCTATAAATACATGTTCCCTTAGCTAGTGATAACACTGTTAGTTGTCTAGCTTATAGACCTATAAATACGTGTTCCCTTAGCTAGTGATAACACTGTTACTTGTCTAGCTTATAGACCTATAAATACGTGTTCCCTTAGCTAGTGATAGCACTGTTACTTGTCTAGCTTATAGACCTATAAATATGTGTTCCCTTAGCTAGTGATAACACTGTTAGTTGTCTAGCTTATAGACCTATAAATACGTGTTCCCTTAGCTAGTGATAACACTGTTACTTGTCTTTCGTTTGTAGTAAACCAATATGGAAGCTTTTGTGCACTTATTTACTTATGCCACTACTCATGCCTGATTGGTTATTTCACGCATCCTACAGGGTGTTATTGGAAATAACAAATTGAGGGTCACCATTTGAGACCCAAGAGTGGTCTCTTTCTATTTGAGTTATCCCCAAATGTTCCCATTATTATCAGATGCCTTTTTTGGGCGGTCCAAGAGAGGCCACTATTAGCTACTACACTTAAAGGGACATTATACACTCATTTTTTTCTTTGCATAAATGTTTTGTAGATGATCTATTTATAAAGCCCATGAAGTTTTATTTTAAAAAAATGTATAGTTTTGCTTATTTTTAAATAACATTGCTCTGATTTTCAGAGTCCTAACCAAGCCCCAAAGTTTTATGTGAATACTGTCAGCTACCTTCTCCTGCCTGCTTCTGTTTGTGTAAAGGGTCTTTTCATATGCAAAAGAAGGGGGAGGGGGGGAGTGTCTTATTTGCCACTTGCAGTGGGCTTTCCAACAGAGCTAAACTGGGAGCTTCTAAGTAAGTTTTTAAACAGTTTTATACTGGATTTTTATATCAGTATCTGTGCATCTTATTCTTTATAGTAGTGTCTATTAAATGCAGTTATATGAAAATGAGTGTATACTGTCCCTTTAACTATATTGTACATAGAAAATGTGAGGTTTGTGAACAATATATGTGATTAGGGTACATTAGTCTTGTATATCATCTTCAATGTCACAGTTTATGCATGACAATTCTGTAACTAATTATGTTTTCAACCTCAATAAAAATGTAATAAAAAAAAAGGTTAAAACCAATATAAAGTGCAGTGATCAATACAAAGGAGGAAGAGGACGTACTAGTATGTCTGTGATATGCTGAGAATAAACATAAATGATGTCTTAGACCCAGTTTTACAACCATCAGACACAATAGAAATGTATTACTACTGTCAGACGCACTAAGCTCCTATCATACGGGCACAGTCCCTAGACAATGTGTAAATACCATAACTTCAATACAAAAAGCTAAAATATTCACTTGATACGTTTGTTACTGGTTCCTATCAGTTAAATAATCACTTTCCTTAGCAAATCACAAATAGTAACTGTAACAGTCTTCAGCTACAGTTCCTTTAATACCATGTGAAGCAATAGCCATGGAGCGGAGTGCACAGCATTATCTGAACAAGACGCTGTACAGGACGTGAGGGTAAATTTAAGCATAGCAAGGCAGTGGGTATGCTCCGTTGCATATAGAATGCTGCTAACTTGTTTTGTGGGGACATTAAGGGAGGGGAGACTATTTGATCAGTTTTGCACACTTTGGCCTAGTTCCCTGTGCGGCTGTAAACTGGTGGTAACAACTAGCATCTCCATTAAAGTCTACAGAGATGTTTTCTGTTACCTCCAGTTCACAACTAAGTCTTTTTAGGCACAAAGATATTGCTGTGGTGTCCGATGGAAGATGATGGAGGCAGCTGATCACACAAGGCACATGCTCATGTGTGATGTCAGGGGTACAAGAGCAGAAGCTTGGGGGAAAAAAATCACAAACAGGCGGAGAGATACGTATGTGATTAAAGGGACAGTCTACTCCAGAATTTCTATTGTTAAAAAAAAAAAAAAAAAAGATAGAAAATCCCTTTATTACCCAATTCCCCAGTTTTGCATAACCAACATGGTTATATTAATATACTTGTTACCTCTGTGATTACCTTGTATCTAAACCTCTGCAGGCTACCTCATCTCAGATCTTTTTGCAGACTTGCATTTTAGCCAATCAGTGCTGACTCCTAAATAACTCCACGGGAGTGAGCACAATATTATCTACATGAACAAGCACTGTCTAGCCATGAAAACTGTCAAAATGCACTGTAATAAGAGGCGGCCTTCAAGGGCTAAGAAATTAGCATAGGAGCCTACCAAGATTTATCATTCAACAAAGTATACCAAAAGAACAAAGCAAATTTGATTATAAATGTAAAGTGGAAAGTTGTTTAAAATTGCCCTATATGAATGAAGTTTAATTTTGACTAGATTGTCCCTTTGAGAACAAGGAGAAAGAAGCATTAGAAAGGCAAGTAGAGACAGATACGGGATACTGCATTATCCACTGCTGTAAGGCTGCATCCCGTCCCCTATGGGTAGCGCAACCGAATAATTCTATAATTTGTCAAATAAGCAGCAAAGCTCATAAGCTCCAGGAAGTCCAAGCCTGATCAGTATGACGGTAATGAGTAACTCCGCAGGTTCATACTCGCCAACATTCACTTTATAATGAGTCTGCTTGAGACAAAGCCCATGGCAACTGGCATCTCATGGGAATCATCAGCTTACATCTGTGGCTGCTAATAACCCGTCCCTATACTGTATAGTTACTATATAGGTAATGAGTAACTCCGCTAACATTCACTTTATAATGAGTCTGCTTGAGACAAAGCCCATGGCAACCGGTATCGCATGGGAATCATCAGCTTACATCTGTGGCTGCTAATAACCTGTCCCTATACTGTATAGTTACTATATAGGTAATGAGTAACTCCGCTAACATTCACTTTATAATGAGTCTGCTTGAGACAAAGCCCATGGCAACTGGCATCTCATGGGAATCATCAGCTTACATCTGTGGCTGCTAATAACCTGTCCCTAAACTGTATAGTTAATATATAGGTAATGAGTAACTCCGCAGGTTCACACTCGCTAACAGTCACTTTATAATGAGTCTGCTTGAGACAAAGCCCATGGCAACTGGTATCTCATGGGAATCATCAGCTTACATCTGTGGCTGCTAATAACCTGTCCCTATACTGTATAGTTAATATATAGGTAATGAGTAACTCCGCAGGTTCACACTCGCTAACAGTCACTTTATAATGAGTCTGCTTGAGACAAAGCCCATGGCAACTGGCATCTCATGGGAATCATCAGCTTACATCTGTGGCTGCTAATAACCTGTCCCTATACTGTATAGTTAATATATAGGTAAAGAGTAACTCCGCAGGTTCACACTCGCTAACAGTCATTTTATGAGTCTGCTTGAGACAAAGCCCATGGCAACTGGCATCTCATGGGAATCATCAGCTTACATCTGTGGCTGCTAATAACCTGTCCCTATACTGTATAGTTAATATATAGGTAATGAGTAACTCCGCAGGTTCACACTCGCTAACAGTCATTTTATAATGAGTCTGCTTGAGACAAAGCCCATGGCAACTGGCATCTCATGGGAATCATCAGCTTACATCTGTGGCTGCTAATAACCTGTCCCTATACTGTATAGTTAATATATAGGTAATGAGTAACTCCGCAGGTTCATACTCGCTAACAGTCACTTTATAATGAGTCTGCTTGAGACAAAGCCCATGGCAACCGGTATCTCATGGGAATCATCAGCTTACATCTGTGGCTGCTAATAACCTGTCCCTATACTGTATAGTTAATATACAGGTAATGAGTAACTCCGCTAACAGTCACTTTATAATGATTCTGCTTGAGACAAAGCCCATGGCAACCGGTATCTCATGGGCATCAGCTTACATCTGTGGCTGCTAATAACCTGTCCCTATACTGTATAGTTAATATATAGGTAATGAGTAACTCCGCAGGTTCATACTCACTAACAGTCACTTTATAATGAGTCTGCTTGAGACAAAGCCCATGGCAACCGGTATCTCATGGGCATCATCAGCTTACATCTGTGGCTGCTAATAACCTGTCCCTATACTGTATAGTTAATATATAGGTAATGAGTAACTCCGCAGGTTCACACTCGCTAACAGTCATTTTATAATGAGTCTGCTTGAGACAAAGCCCATGGCAACCGGTATCTCATGGGCATCATCAGCTTACATCTGTGGCTGCTAATAACCTGTCCCTATACTGTATAGTTAATATATAGGTAATGAGTAACTCCGCAGGTTCATACTCACTAACAGTCACTTTATAATGAGTCTGCTTGAGACAAAGCCCATGGCAACCGGTATCGCATGGGAATCATCAGCTTACATCTGTGGCTGCTAATAACCTGTCCCTATACTGTATAGTTAATATATAGGTAATGAGTAACTCCGCAGGTTCATACTCGCTAACAGTCACTTTATAATGAGTCTGCTTGAGACAAAGCCCATGGCAACTGGCATCTCATGGGAATCATCAGCTTACATCTGTGGCTGCTAATAACCTGTCCCTATACTGTATAGTTAATATATAGGTAATGAGTAACTCCGCAGGTTCACACTCGCTAACAGTCACTTTATAATGAGTCTGCTTAAGACAAAGCCCATGGCAACCGGTATCTCATGGGAATCAGCTTACATCTGTGGCTGCTAATAACCTGTCCCTATACTGTATAGTTAATATATAGGTAATGAGTAACTCCGCAGGTTCACACTCGCTAACAGTCATTTTATGAGTCTGCTTGAGACAAAGCCCATGGCAACTGGCATCTCATGGGAATCATCAGCTTACATCTGTGGCTGCTAATAACCTGTCCCTATACTGTATAGTTAATATATAGGTAATGAGTAACTCCGCAGGTTCATACTCGCTAACAGTCATTTTATAATGAGTCTGCTTGAGACAAAGCCCATGGCAACCGGTATCTCATGGGAATCATCAGCTTACATCTGTGGCTGCTAATAACCTGTCCCTATACTGTATAGTTACTATATAGGTAAAGAGTAACTCCGCAGGTTCATACTCGCTAACAGTCATTTTATAATGAGTCTGCTTAAGACAAAGCCCATGGCAACCGGTATCTCATGGGAATCATCAGCTTACATCTGTGGCTGCTAATAACCTGTCCCTATACTGTATAGTTCTTTAGGTCACTCACTTTGTTACATAATAGATCTCAGTCTCATCTCACACAAGACAACTTGGCACCGGCCTGGCTTTCAGACAAACATTTGGTGTTTATTTCTGAAATTGACAGCCATTGGCATCACATATGTCATTAAAAACTATGACAAATATTCCAGCCCCTTCAATTGTTGTGTTTGCCAGTTACCCACAGTCATTAACAGGCCATCTTCACAAACGCTGTGTTGAAAAACATAATTTATGCTTACCTGATAAATTCCTTTCTTCTGTAGTGTGATCAGTCCACGGGTCATCATTACTTCTGGGATATTAACTGCTCCCCTACAGGAAGTGCAAGAGGATTCACCCAGCAGAGCTGCATATAGCTCCTCCCCTCTACGTCACTCCCAGTCATTCGACCAAGGACCAACGAGAAAGGAAAAGCCAAGGGTGAAGTGGTGACTGGAGTATAAATTAAAAAATATTTACCTGCCTTAAAAACAGGGCGGGCCGTGGACTGATCACACTACAGAAGAAAGGAATTTATCAGGTAAGCATAAATTATGTTTTCTTCTGTTAAGTGTGATCAGTCCACGGGTCATCATTACTTCTGGGATACCAATACCAAAGCAAAAGTACACGGATGACGGGAGGGATAGGCAGACTCTTTATACAGAAGGAACCACTGCCTGAAGAACCTTTCTCCCAAAAATAGCCTCCGATGAAGCAAAGGTGTCAAATTTGTAAAATTTGGAAAAAGTATGAAGCGAAGACCAAGTTGCAGCCTTGCAAATCTGTTCAACAGAGGCCTCATTCTTGAAGGCCCAAGTGGAAGCCACAGCTCTAGTAGAATGAGCTGTAATTCTTTCAGGGGGCTGCTGTCCAGCAGTCTCATAAGCTAAACGAATTATGCTACGAAGCCAAAAAGAAAGAGAGGTAGCGGAAGCTTTTTGACCTCTCCTCTGCCCAGAGTAAATGACAAACAGAGAAGACGTTTGTCGGAATTCCTTAGTTGCCTGCAAGTAAAATTTTAGAGCCCGGACTACATCCAGGTTGTGCAGTAGACGTTCCTTCTTTGAAGAAGGATTTGGGCATAAAGAAGGAACAACAATCTCTTGATTGATATTCCTGTTAGTAACTACCTTAGGTAAGAACCCAGGTTTAGTATGCAGGACTACCTTATCCGAATGAAAAATCAAATAAGGAGAATCACAATGTAAGGCTGATAATTCAGAGACTCTTCGAGCCGAGGAAATAGCCATTAAAAATAGAACTTTCCAAGATAACAACTTTATATCAATGGAATGAAGGGGTTCAAACGGAACGCCCTGTAAAACATTAAGAACAAGGTTTAAACTCCATGGTGGAGCAACAGTTTTAAACACAGGCTTAATCCTGGCCAAAGCCTGACAAAAAGCCTGGACGTCAGGAACTTCTGACAGACGTTTGTGTAACAGAATGGACAGAGCTGAGATCTGTCCCTTTAATGAACTAGCAGATAAACCCTTTTCTAAACCTTCTTGTAGAAAAGACAATATCCTAGGAATCCTAACCTTACTCCAAGAGTAACCTTTGGATTCACACCAATGTAGGTATTTACGCCATATCTTATGGTAAATCTTTCTGGTAACAGGTTTCCTAGTCTGTATTAAGGTACTAATAACTGACTCAGAAAACCCACGTCTTGATAAAATTAAGCGTTCAATTTCCAAGCAGTCAGCTTCAGAGAAGTTAGATTTTGATGTTTGAAGGGACCCTGTATCAGAAGGTCCTGTTTCAGAGGTAGAGACCAAGGCGGACAGGATGACATGTCCACCAGGTCTGCATACCAAGTCCTGCGTGGCCACGCAGGTGCTATTAGAATCACTGATGCTCTCTCTTGTTTGATTCTGGCTATCAATCGAGGAAGCAACGGGAAGGGTGGAAACACGTAAGCCATCCTGAAGTCCCAAGGTGCTGTCAGAGCATCTATCAGGACTGCTCCTGGATCCCTGGATCTGGACCCGTAACGAGGAAGCTTGGCGTTCTGTCGAGACGCCATGAGATCTATCTCTGGTTTGCCCCAACGTCGAAGTATTTGGGCAAAGACCTCCGGATGAAGTTCCCACTCCCCCGGATGAAAAGTCTGACGACTTAAGAAATCCGCCTCCCAGTTCTCCACTCCCGGGATGTGGATTGCTGACAGGTGGCAAGAGTGAGACTCTGCCCAGCGAATTATCTTTGATACTTCCATCATAGCTAGGGAGCTTCTTGTCCCTCCCTGATGGTTGATGTAAGCTACAGTCATGATGTTGTCCGACTGAAACCTGATGAACCCCCGAGTTGTCAACTGGGGCCAAGCCAGGAGGGCATTGAGAACTGCTCTCAATTCCAGAATGTTTATTGGCAGGAGACTCTCCTCCTGACTCCATAGTCCCTGAGCCTTCAGGGAATTCCAGACGGCACCCCAACCTAGAAGGCTGGCGTCTGTTGTTACAATTGTCCAGTCTGGTCTGCTGAATGGCATCCCCCTGGACAGGTGTGGCCGAGAAAGCCACCATAGAAGAGAATTTCTGGTCTCTTGATCCAGATTCAGAGAAGGGGATAAGTCTGAGTAATCCCCATTCCACTGACCTAGCATGCACAGTTGCAGTGGTCTGAGGTGTAAGCGTGCAAAGGGTACTATGTCCATTGCCGCTACCATTAAGCCGATTACCTCCATACATTGAGCCACTGACGGGTGTTGAATGGAATGAAGAGTGCGGCAAGCACTTTGAAGTCTTGATAGCCTGTCCTCTGTCAGGTAAATCTTCATTTCTACAGAATCTATAAAAGAGTCCCCAGGAAGGGAACTCTTGTGAGTGGAACGAGTGAACTTTTCTTTTCGTTCACCTTCCATCCATGTGACCTTAGAAATGCCAGCACTAACTCTGTATGAGATTTGGCAGTTTGAAAGCTTGAAGCTTGTATCAGAATGTCGTCTAGGTATGGAGCTACCGAGATTCCCCGCGGTCTTAGTACCGCCAGAAGAGCACCCAGAACCTTTGTGAAGATTCTTGGCGCTGTAGCCAATCCGAATGGAAGAGCCACAAACTGGTAATGCCTGTCTAGGAAGGCAAACCTTAGGTACCGGTAATGATCTTTGTGAATCGGTATTTGCAGGTAAGCATCTTTTAAATCTACAGTGGTCATGTACTGACCCTCTTGGATCATAGGTAAAATTGTCCGAATAGTCTCCATCTTGAACGATGGAACTCTTAGGAATTTGTTTAGGATCTTTAAGTCCAGGATTGGTCTGAAAGTTCCCTCTTTTTTGGGAACCACAAACAGATTTGAGTAAAACCCCTGTCCCTGTTCCGATCGTGGAACTGGATGGATTACTCCCATTAACAAGAGCTCTTGTACGCAGCGTAGAAAAGCCTCTTTCTTTGTCTGGATTGTTGACAATCTTGACAGATGAAATCTCTCTCTTGGAGGAGAGTATTTGAAGTCCAGAAGGTATCCCTGAGATATTATCTCTAGCGCCCAGGGATCCTGAACATCTCTTGCCCAAGCCTGGGCGAAGAGAGAAAGTCTGCCCCCCACTAGATCCGATCCCGGATCGGGGGCCCTCAATTCATGCTGTTTTGGGGGCAGCAGCAGGTTTCCTAGTCTGCTTGCCCTTGTTCCAGGACTGGTTAGGTTTCCAGCCTTGTCTGTAGCGAGCAACAGCTCCTTCCTGTTTTGGTGCAGAGGAAGTTGATGCTGCTCCTGCTTTGAAATTACGAAAGGAACGAAAACTAGACTGTCTAGTCTTGGCTTTGGCTTTGTCCTGAGGCAGGGCATGGCCTTTACCTCCTGTAATGTCAGCGATAATCTCTTTCAACCCGGGCCCGAATAAGGTCTGCCCTTTGAAAGGTATATTAAGCAATTTAGACTTAGAAGTAACATCAGCTGACCAGGATTTTAGCCACAGCGCCCTGCGTGCCTGAATGGCGAATCCTGAAATCTTCGCCGTAAGTTTAGTAAGATGTACTACGGCCTCCGAAATGAATGAATTAGCTAGTTTAAGGACTCTAAGCCTGTCCGTAATGTCGTCCAGAGTAGCTGAACCAATGTTCTCTTCCAGAGACTCAATCCAGAATGCCGCTGCAGCCGTGATCGGCGCAATGCATGCAAGGGGTTGCAATATAAAACCTTGTTGAACAAACATTTTCTTAAGGTAACCCTCTAACTTTTTATCCATTGGATCTGAAAAAGCACAGCTATCCTCCACCGGGATAGTGGTACGCTTAGCTAAAGTAGAAACTGCTCCCTCCACCTTAGGGACCGTTTGCCATAAGTCCCTTGTGGTGGCGTCTATTGGAAACATTTTTCTAAATATCGGAGGGGGTGAGAACGGCACACCGGGTCTATCCCACTCCTTAGTAACAATTTCAGTAAGTCTCTTAGGTATAGGAAAAACCTCAGTACTCGTCGGTACCGCAAAATATTTATCCAACCTACACATTTTCTCTGGTATTGCAACTGTGTTACAATCATTCAGAGCCGCTAACACCTCCCCTAGTAATACACGGAGGTTTTCCAGTTTAAATTTAAAATTTGAAATATCTGAATCCAGTCTGTTTGGATCAGAACCGTCACCCACAGAATGAAGTTCTCCGTCCTCATGTTCTGCCACCTGTGACGCAGTGTCTGACATGGCCCTAATATTATCAGCGCACTCTGTTCTCACCCCAGAGTGATCACGCTTACCTTTTAGTTCTGGTAATTTAGCCAAAACTTCAGTCATAACAGTAGCCATATCCTGTAATGTGATTTGTAATGGCCGCCCAGCTGTACTCGGCGCTACAATATCACGCACCTCCCTCTGAGCGGGAGATGTAGGTACTGACACGTGAGGCGAGTTAGTCGGCATAACTCTCCCCTCGTTGTTTGGTGAAATTTGTTCAATTTGTACAGATTGATTTTTATTTAAAGTAGCATCAATACAGTTAGTACATAAATTTCTATTGGGCTCCACTTTGGCATTGCAACAAATGACACAGGTATCATCTTCTGAATCAGACATGTTTAACACACTAGCAAATAAACTTGCAACTTGGAAATACAATTCAAATAGAATAATATTAAAACGTACTGTGCCTTTAAGAAGCACAGAAGATCTATGACAGTTAAAAATTAATAAATTGAAACAGTTATAGCCTCAATCCTTGTAAACAACACAACTTTAGCAAAGGTTTAATCCCATTAGCAAAGATAACAATTTCTGAAAGCAGGAAACAAATTACAGAATAAAAGTTTTTATTTCAGTCAAACTATAATTCTCACAGCTCTGCTGAGAGAAATTACCTCCCTCAAAATAAGTTTTGAAGACCCCTGAGCTCTGTAGAGATGAACCAGATCATGCAGGGAATACAATGAGTTGCTGACTGAAATATTTGATGCATAGTAAAAGCGCCCCTCCCCCACACACACAGCAGTGAGGGAGAACAGAAACTGACAGAAAAAACAGATTTAAGCAACTGCCAAGTGGAAAAATGGTGCCCAAACATTTATTCACTCAGTACCTCAGCAAATGAAAACGATTTTACATTCCAGCAAAAACCTTAAACATAATCTCTAGTTATTAAACAGCTTTATGTCTTTCTTACAGTGTAATTCTAGTGAAGTACCATTCTCCCAGAATACTGAAGTGTAAAGTATACATACATGACATTATATCGGTATGGCAGGATTTTCTCATCAATTCCATTGTCAGAAAATAAAAACTGCTACATACCTCTATGCAGATTCATCTGCCCGCTGTCCCCTGATCTGAAGTTTACCTCACTCCTCAGATGGCCGAGAACAGCAATATGATCTTATCTACTCCGGCTAAAATCATAGCAAAACTCTGGTAGATTCTTCCTCAAACTCTGCCAGAGAGGTAATAACACACTCCGGTGCTATTTTAAAATAACAAACTTTTGATTGAAGATATAAAACTAAGTATAATCACCATAGTCCTCTCACACGACCTATCTAGTTGCTGGGTGCAAGAGAATGACTGGGAGTGACGTAGAGGGGAGGAGCTATATGCAGCTCTGCTGGGTGAATCCTCTTGCACTTCCTGTAGGGGAGCAGTTAATATCCCAGAAGTAATGATGACCCGTGGACTGATCACACTTAACAGAAGAAATTAGGCACCAACCAGCAATTTTTGATGAAACTGTTGAACAATTTTATCTTTACGTACATGACTGTCATGATTGGCTGCCCGGTTGCATAACATTACAGAAGTACATGACTCATGATTGGCTGACCGGTTGCATAACATTACAGAAGTACATGACTCATGATTGGCTGACCGGTTGTATAACATTACAGAAGCACATGACTCATGATTGGCTGACCGGTTGTATAACATTACAGAAGCACATGACTGGTTGTATAACATTACAGAAGCACATGACTGGTTGTATAACATTACAGAAGCACATGATTGGCTGACCGGTTGCATAACATTACAGAAGTACATGACTCATGATTGGCTGACCGGTTGCATAACATTACAGAAGCACATGACTGGCTGACCGGTTGCATAACATTACAGAAGCACGACTGGCTGACCGGTTGTATAACATTACAGAAGTACATGACTGGCTGACCGGTTGTATAACATTACAGAAGCACATGACTGGCTGACCGGTTGCATAACATTACAGAAGTACATGACTGGCTGACCAGTTGCATAACATTACAGAAGCACATGACTGGCTGACCGGTTGCATAACATTACAGAAGCACATGACTGGCTGACCGGTTGCATAACATTACAGAAGCACGACTGGCTGACCGGTTGTATAACATTACAGAAGTACATGACTGGCTGACCGGTTGTATAACATTACAGAAGCACATGACTGGCTGACCGGTTGTATAACATTACAGAAGTACATGACTGGCTGACCAGTTGCATAACATTACAGAAGCACATGAATGGCTGACCGGTTGCATAACATTACAGAAGTACATGACTGGCTGACCAGTTGCATAACATTACAGAAGCACGACTGGCTGACCGGCTGCATAACATTACAGAAGCACATGACTGGCTGACCAGTTGCATAACATTACAGAAGTACATGACTGGCTGACCGGTTGCATAACATTACAGAAGCACATGACTGGCTGCATAACATTACAGAAGCACATGACAGGCTGCATAACATTACAGAAGCACATGACTGGTTGTATAACATTACAGAAGCACATGATTGGCTGACCGGTTGCATAACATTACAGAAGTACATGACTCATGATTGGCTGACCGGTTGCATAACATTACAGAAGCACATGACTGGCTGACCGGTTGCATAACATTACAGAAGCACGACTGGCTGACCGGTTGTATAACATTACAGAAGCACATGACTGGCTGACCGGTTGTATAACATTACAGAAGCACATGACTGGCTGACCGGTTGTATAACATTACAGAAGTACATGACTGGCTGACCAGTTGCATAACATTACAGAAGCACATGAATGGCTGACCGGTTGCATAACATTACAGAAGTACATGACTGGCTGACCAGTTGCATAACATTACAGAAGCACGACTGGCTGACCGGCTGCATAACATTACAGAAGCACATGACTGGCTGACCAGTTGCATAACATTACAGAAGTACATGACTGGCTGACCGGTTGCATAACATTACAGAAGCACATGACTGGCTGCATAACATTACAGAAGCACATGACAGGCTGCATAACATTACAGAAGCACATGACTGGTTGTATAACATTACAGAAGCACATGATTGGCTGACCGGTTGCATAACATTACAGAAGTACATGACTCATGATTGGCTGACCGGTTGCATAACATTACAGAAGCACATGACTGGCTGACCGGTTGCATAACATTACAGAAGCACGACTGGCTGACCGGTTGTATAACATTACAGAAGTACATGACTGGCTGACCGGTTGTATAACATTACAGAAGCACATGACTGGCTGACCGGTTGTATAACATTACAGAAGTACATGACTGGCTGACCAGTTGCATAACATTACAGAAGCACATGAATGGCTGACCGGTTGCATAACATTACAGAAGTACATGACTGGCTGACCAGTTGCATAACATTACAGAAGCACGACTGGCTGACCGGCTGCATAACATTACAGAAGCACATGACTGGCTGACCAGTTGCATAACATTACAGAAGCACATGACTGGCTGACCGGTTGCATAACATTACAGAAGTACATGACTGGCTGACCGGTTGCATAACATTACAGAAGCACATGACTGGCTGCATAACATTACAGAAGCACATGACTGGTTGTATAACATTACAGAAGCACATGACTGGTTGTATAACATTACAGAAGCACATGATTGGCTGACCGGTTGCATAACATTACAGAAGTACATGACTCATGATTGGCTGACCGGTTGCATAACATTACAGAAGCACATGACTGGCTGACCGGTTGCATAACATTACAGAAGCACGACTGGCTGACCGGTTGTATAACATTACAGAAGTACATGACTGGCTGACGGTTGTATAACATTACAGAAGCACATGACTGGCTGACCGGTTGTATAACATTACAGAAGTACATGACTGGCTGACCAGTTGCATAACATTACAGAAGCACATGAATGGCTGACCGGTTGCATAACATTACAGAAGTACATGACTGGCTGACCAGTTGCATAACATTACAGAAGCACGACTGGCTGACCGGCTGCATAACATTACAGAAGCACATGACTGGCTGACCAGTTGCATAACATTACAGAAGCACATGACTGGCTGACCGGTTGCATAACATTACAGAAGTACATGACTGGCTGACCGGTTGCATAACATTACAGAAGCACATGACTGGCTGCATAACATTACAGAAGCACATGACTGGTTGTATAACATTACAGAAGCACATGACTGGTTGTATAACATTACAGAAATACATGATTGGCTGACCGGTTGCATAACATTACAGAAGTACATGACTCATGATTGGCTGACCGGTTGTATAACATTACAGAAGTACACGACTGGCTGCATAACATTACAGAAGTACATGACTGGCTGCATAACATTACAGAAGTACACGACTGGCTGCATAACATTACAGAAGTACACGACTGGCTGCATAACATTACAGAAGTACACGACCGGTTGCATAACATTACAGAAGCACATGACTCATGATTGGCTGACCGGTTGCATAACATTACAGAAGTACATGACTCATGATTGGCTGACCGGTTGCATAACATTACAGAAGCACATGACTGGCTGACCGGTTGCATAACATTACAGAAGCACATGACTGGCTGACTGGTTGCATAACATTACAGAAGCACATGACTGGCTGACCGGTTGCATAACATTACAGAAGCACGACTGGCTGACCGGTTGTATAACATTACAGAAGCACATGACTGGCTGACCGGTTGTATAACATTACAGAAGCACATGACTGGCTGACCGGTTGTATAACATTACAGAAGCACATGACTCATGATTGGCTGACCGGTTGCATAACATTACAGAAGTACATGACTCATGACTGGCTGACCGGTTGCATAACATTACAGAAGCACATGACTGGCTGACCGGTTGCATAACATTACAGAAGCACATGACTGGCTGACCGGTTGCATAACATTACAGAAGCACATGACTGGCTGACCGGTTGCATAACATTACAGAAGCACGACTGGCTGACCGGTTGTATAACATTACAGAAGCACATGACTGGCTGACCGGTTGTATAACATTACAGAAGCACATGACTGGCTGACCGGTTGTATAACATTACAGAAGCACATGACTGGCTGACCGGTTGTATAACATTACAGAAGCACATGACTCATGATTGGCTGACCGGTTGTATAACATTACAGAAGCACATGACTGGCTGACCGGTTGCATAACATTACAGAAGTACATGACTCATGATTGGCTGACCGGTTGCATAACATTACAGAAGTACATGACTCATGATTGGCTGACCGGTTGCATAACATTACAGGAGTGTGGCTGGTGCATTTGCTAACACCTGTTTATTACACTTGATGTCCCTTTATTCAAACAATATTTTAACAGTTACATTTAAGTGCATTATTATGGGCACATTTGTATTTCTAGCTAGTATATACATTACTAAGCATTTAATAAAACTTATTCACAGACTTATTTCAAGCTTATGGGAAGCCTTACTTTTTTACAACATACAGGGTCCCTGGTCCTTATTATTAAATTTGTGTTTGTCATGATCTTTACTCATTGCTACACATTATTACTGAAGGTGCCGACTCGACTGTTACTCGCTCCTCTTAAAATATGGCTCAACTTTCCGGTGTCTTTAAGAGTCAGAGAGGGGGAAAAGTAAATCAGTCAGGTGCCCACGTGGTGCATAACCAAAGAGATTTCACTTCAGGGCCACTAAATTGCATTATGAGGCTTCAGGCATCACCAGGGAGACCTAGACATAGGGAATTCCCAACACGTCAACAGGGACAATTCACTATATTTGTGCATACAGTGCTTTAATGGAGACACTTTATCACATACATACAGGTGATGTGTTTCGCTACAATGCATCACCAGGTTGCTTAATACATGCTTACAGTGCTGCACCGTTAACACCACACTAAAGGAGTACACAGTGCATCGCCCTACAGGGGCACTCGGCACATCACAGTGGCATATGGCACGGCACAGTGGCACGTCACACTACAGGGGCACTCGGCACGTCACCGGGCACATCACACTACAGACACACACAGTCACCGCTTCTGTGTTTCAGATAAATATTGCATGGGAGACATTGTGAGAATTAGATTTTTTTAATAAAGTTTAAACAGAAGAAATTAAATGAATCCACTTTGCTCTGCTCAACCAACTCTCCTCAGCCTCATCGCGAGGACAATTAAGCGGTCGGAGAGCAGCTGCTTGCACTGGGGGGGGGGGGGCACACACAACTTTGGTCACTTTTAACTTATTACTTCTTAGCTGGTTTCACGAGGCTGTCACTATACAGAGAAAAAAAAAGAAAAAAAAGAATCAGGACAGAGGTAATAACAGGACACATCCCCTGCAGCGCAGCCACTTACACTGGGAAGGTAAAAATATGCACCCCTTGCAGAGCAGGCAGTTGGGGACAGCAATGGAATTAGAAAATAAAGCTAAGCGTTGTCGGAGCAGTGAGGACGGAGGGGGGGGGGGGAAGAAGGAGGAAGACGACAGGGAAGGACGACGACAGGGAAGGACGACGACAAAGACGGAGGGGGGGGGGGGGGGGGGGAGGACGACGAAGACGGAGGGGGGGGGGGTGAGGACGACGAAGACGGAGGGGGGGGGGGGGAGGAGGACGAAGACGGAGGGGGGGGGGGGTAGGACGACGAAGACGGAGGGGGGGGGGAGAAGGAGGAGGAAGACGGAGGGGGGGGGAGAAGGAGGAAGACGACAGGGAAGGAGGAGAGAGGACGGGGAAGTAGGACGACGAAGACGGAGGGGGGGAGGACGACGAGGACGGAGGGGGGAGGACGACGAGGACGGAGGGGGGAGGACGACGAGGACGGAGGGGGGAGGACGACGAGGACGGAGGGGGAGGACGACGAGGACAGGGGGGGGGCGGGGGGGGAGGACGACGAGGACGGAGAGGGGGGGGAGGA